>NW_026057860.1:0-19471 GCF_023721935.1 Panthera uncia
GGTCCATTGATGAAAAAATGCACAAAGACGATGTGGTCTGTCCATACGATGGGAGACTATTCAGGCTTAAAAAAAAGGAAATCCTTTCATTTTTGACAACATAGACGGCCCTGGGGGACTTGGTGTTAAGCGAAATAAGCCAGACACATAAAGAAAAATACTGCAAGATGTCACTTACATGTGGAAATTAAAATAGACAAAAGCAAAGAAACAGAAAATAGCATAGGCGCTGAAGGGAGGGGAAAAGGAATTGGTGATCAGGCACCAAGTTTCATTTATACAAATAACTCAGTTCTGGAAACCTACCTTGCAACATGGGGCTTGTGATGAACTGCTTGAAAATCAGTAAGAGTGATTTTGTAGGTTGAGTTCATTTACCACGAAAGAAAAAGAAAATTTCCAGCACTCTGTGGGCAAATACCTTTATCTGTGTGAGACAGTATAGAAATCAGAACAGTCCAGTCATTGAAAGCATAGGGTTGGTGCTTCTTGGGTTGTGCCTAAGTTTCCTGTAGTGCACAATGAAAGCTTTCCTACGGTCTATTAGTCTTACGGTATGAAGTTGAAAGTGATTAAATGTAGGAAAAGTCCGGAAAAAAATGACTGATAGTTCAGAAGCAGTGTGTGTTTAGTCACTAAATGTCTGGAACTTCAACACTTGGTAGTGGTTGAATCCAGGGTGGGGACCTGGATGGCTACAGGACAAAGGAGTATGGAAGCTTCCGTTTCATCCTGTCCATGGCTAGGATGCTTTACAGCTCATGTGGAAGACCTGTTACCATCTCCTGGGATCCCCATATCAACCCCATGGGGCAGAGAGGGCAAGGCCTGTGACCTACATTTTCTGTGAGAGATTAAATGATTCACCAAGTCTCACTATTCTGAACAGTGGGAGGTCCAAGATAGGAATATCGATGTTCCCTGGGGACAGAGATCCCTGAAAATCTGGGACCTTCCCAGGGCACCTAAGATCATGACTTAAACCCTTGAGCCAGGTGTTCCCCCAATCTCTTTATCAAACCTTCCTCCCCAAGGTCTCTGTGGAAGACACCTTTTGCCCTGGAGGAGCTGCCTAAGCTAAAAGAAAAGTGCAAATCCTAACTCAGGCCCCCACCTCTAGGTTTCAACCCCTGACCCAAGGCACAATGCAGTTACCAAGTGAAGCCCTTCCAAAGGAGCAGGGGAAGCCCAACAGTGGCCATCCCTCCCCGGGATCCACACTACCAGGGGTATCACAAGGAGACTTCCCCATTGGCCACTTGGCCACCATCTGTGGCCAGCGGTCTGCTCAGCTCCCAAGCTGACTCCGAAGCCACAGCCTTCCATACCAACTGTCACGTGAAGACTCTGCCAAGAATTAGCTTCCCTTCAGTTGACTAACCCTGGCTGAGCAGCTGCTGTGAATTAACTGAGAAATTGGCCCATCGGGCTGGTGCTTTGATTGTTTATTGAATGTAGGCTGCGACACTTAACGTGACACTGACTATTGGTCTCTGGAACCATCTGAGCAGTCAGGACTAAGGCCTGGCTGGTGGAAGGCAGGGGCTGTACTGGCTCTGAATGGGCCCCTTCCCAGTTCCTCCTGACCCCAAATCTGATCTCTACAGACTCCTCATCCTTTTTTATACCCTGCAGTGGCAGGGGCCCATGTCCCATCTCCTTTTAGATGGACCCTTCCATACCCACGGCCTGGAGAAGCCTCTTCCCCCTCTACCACCATGACTCTCCCTAAGGATCGACCGGACTTGCTTTGATCTTTCATCTGATGTATACTCTTTTGCAAGTGATTATAAACAACCCTTTACTGAGAGACTAGATTCAAATCAAGGCACAGCAGCCTGTTATTTAATCATAAATCTTTTGTTATGAATCTCATCAATTAACAAATTTTACATAAGGAAAGCCCACCATTAAAAACCAAACAGTATTATTAACTATGTGCTATTTTTCTTCTAGTCTTGCCTTGAGATGCTACCCGGATATATATTCATTAAGCTTGTCAGCTATTGGCTTTCATTTACTAGCAAGCAATGGGATAGTTCATTAAGAGCAAAGGCCCCACTGGAGCATGGGTGAGAGTGTCAAAACAAGGAGGTTAGACACCGGGCTAGTAATCAAATGTTTGAGTTCTTATTGTTCATGATCCCTGCAGTGTGTAGTTCATGGGAATCAAGCTGTTTTTAGGGTACATGCTGATAATGTTACCAAATGCTCTTCATGATGTCCCTGAATCTTTTTTCCGTAATGAGTCTTCACACACCACATGCAACGGGGCCTGAACTCATCACCCAGGGAGCAAGAGATGCATGCTCCAGCAGCTGAGTAAGGCACCAGCCCGTTATGTTCCCGATTCTTATCATATTTGTGCCGTGTCCTGAAGAATGACCACACCGTGAAAATGACCAGGCACTGACTAGATCTCTAACTCATCTGTACAAAGGAGCAGCAATGAGGGTGATGGCACAAGGTTCATTGTGAATTGGTAGTTTTAGGCTTCATTTTCATTGTCTCACAGGTAGGCTCACAGAACTTAAGCATTACTAAGGCTCACTCGTATTGACAACGCCATCAAACACGTTTAAAGGACCTCCTCCATCCTTACTGGACTCCGGCCAAGTGCTGAAGTGCTCAGCACTGGCAGAATTTGACCAGGTCTTCCTAACTCGTGCGTCCAAACTTTCAAAATCTTTGAACTGACCAGAACCATGTAAGATTTCTAGATCATTTTCACATTAGTGACTACAGCAAGTTCTATTATAATCTGGCTTGAGAGTTTCCCTGGGCTATGGGACCACAGAGACTACCTCATAATAATAGCATTTAGGATTTTCCTTTGTCCAGGTGATTCCTGACATACACACAAATTCTGGAACTCCTTTGCACAGCCAATGATCCCATGGCTAATTAAAAGTGCAGTTCGGTAGTTAAAACATGAGCATTGGGACTACAGGTCTGGGTTCATATCCTGACTCTTAGGAGTTCATGTTCCTGGAAACAACAATCTCTTTGCCTCAGTTTCTCCTCCTAAGAAGTAGGAAGAGTAACAAACCATCACATATGTTTGTGATGGCATTGAAAGAATTATCGCATGTAAAGTGTGCGGTGTATGACAAGGGGTCAGGAAGATTCATTAGAAGGTATAGCTATTAAATGAGACCTTACAATTTTGCATGTTTCGGAGGTGGATTCAAACCTGAGAGTCTGAGTTCCCAAACGGTTGTTCTGTGACACAGAGCTGCTTTGCTTTGCCTAAAAACTATCATTTTACCTCAACATAATTAAGTTTTGACAGAATCAGAAGCCTCAAAAAAAAAAAAAGGAACACAAAAGAAAAGAAAAAAGAAAAAAGAAAGCTGTTGGTGACCCCTGGATCACACTCTCTGTGGCCTTTGACCAGAAGTATTCATGATTGTTCTCCAGAGTGATCCACTGTATACAGTGTAATTCTGGATAACACCTAAAGTATAAAACTAAATCTGTGTTTGGGGCCCACAAATTTTTGAAACTCTCATATTGTTAGGGTCTCTTTTGGGCAAGTCTATGTGATTGAAGGAGCACATCTCCCCAAATACTGAACCCAGTACCTCTTTTTGGTATAAGGAGTATAGGCAAAGCATGTTAAAAACAATGATGGATACCATCCATATCAACCATTCTGGATTCACTTTACTTTTCTGTAATGAACAATTTGAATTCATATTTTGGAGTTTTAAAAGATTTACATTACAACAGACATTGCCGTATGTCTTCCCCTAGGAATACCTAGTGGTGACAAGAAAGGGGTGCAGGATATAGTCCATTTTTCCCAACGGAGAAAAAATATCAAGGGAGCTATCGTGATAGAATGACCAAAAATCAAGAGATAAAACCAATCTATAAAACATTCATAACTCTGTACGACCAGATAGAGGAGATTTTAAATAATGGAAAAACATTTTGAGCAAGAGCTAACTGTCCAGTTAGTAACAATGTTAAGAAGATCTTTATGAACATAAAACCCCAGCAACAATTCAGATTGCCCATCTTCGAAGACGGTAGGTACAGATCTGAGAACCCACTCGCTATCAGATTTGAACTGCTCAGCTCAGAGACTGGCATTGGAAAAAAAAGGCATCTTACCTCAATTCATCGCCATGGCAACAGAGCTTTCATGGGGAATGCAGGTGCACACCTTCCAATTTCTGCTGTGTGGACAGGTGTGTCTCTACAGAGACAAGGGCACCATTGGAGATTAAGTGCTTTTGTTTCAAAAGTTGAACCCTGGTCTACACATTGTCACTCTCTCTGTTGAAAATAAATTACATGAAGGGAAGTGACCTGACCCCTTCAACACCAATTATAATCACTAGTCAAAATTTCAGGGTGAAGAAAGAAAAAGAAAATATTTTGAGAATAAAGACAGGTCCCATTTTTTAATTTAAAACACAATCCTTACCCCTTTCTACCAAACTGAGTCCAAGGACATCTCTAGAACGAAGTTTAAAATTTGTGCCAGATGAAATATTGGAATCATTATATCTTAAAGAAATTTAGTCAGATTATAGACACAATAATTATAAACACAATTTGATGTAATTACATACAAGCCATATTTATTTTCTTAGCAAAGTTGTGGGACAAGGAGTTTACTTTTACCTCTTCACTGAAACACACATGCCTGTGTTTTTGATAAAAAACTAAGATCTACATTAATTACATATTTTCTCTCTACCTAATTCGTCTAGAAGTTTAGAATCAGGGATGGTACATATAAAGGTATAAAATGAAAAATAGTAATTAAAATAACATATACATTAAGAAAATATAATGAAAAGAAAAATGTCAACTAAAACTAAGGTAAAATTTTCTTGTGTCAATATGGGAAAGGTGAAAAGAAATGTTATCGTGTTCTTTTTGAATAGTAGAATCAGACTTCTATTAATTTTATATGTTATAATCTTAATTTTCTACACTGCCATTGTATGTATGTTTTAATCAGAAAAATAATAGGAAAAGTATTAAATTAGTATACATTTTATAAAGGTATAAAATGAAGTAATAAAGATATGTCTTTACATTGCAAAAAAAGAAAAAATTTGCCCAGGGTTTTGAGCTGAGATGCAAGGAGTACCCAGACTTGGCAGGATCCCCCGTTCTGTCTGCATGTACTACCTGGCCTAGACATGAACCCAAAACAAGGGTGACTTTCAGGATTCCAACAGGGCACAATTCTCCACTTTCTAGGTCACTGTTCTGATAAAAATTATGCAAAGCCTATACATAGTTTTGGCTTTTCCAGTAAACACACTGGAAAAAGGAAAATCAAAAACAGTAAAACAGTGAAGCTAATGTGAGTAATATTTTGGATGTATCAAATCAAAAATATAAGATTTCCACTGTGACACATGAAACGTGACCACATTTCAAGGGTTTGAGAGCCACTCAGAGCTGGGTGCTACCATAGAGGAGAGTGGAAATAGAGATCATTCACAGCACAGCAATAGAGTGGAAGGTACTGTTCAGGATCTCTTAGTCTATACTTTAGGAACATAATGAAATAATCCACTTTGTCATAGTCCTGAAAATCGCATCTCTGCTTGGAATCGCCAGACTCGGAGTCAGTGTGTGACAAAACCACTCCATGTTGCCAGGCATGGATTGGATGGTAGGCACACAGTAATGGTTTAATCATCTAAATTCTCCATCTTGCTATCTCCTTAGCCATCATCTTTAAAATGTGAGAAACCAATTTAATGAATGTATAGGAATCATTTAAATTAATTAAAATAATTCAGCATTCCCCTCACCTCCCCTTGAATCCTAGCGTCCAGACTTTGGAGTTTCTCTCTCTCACTGTATTCACACCCTCTCAATGCCTCATTAGTCCAATATTACTGTTACTTAATTCAGGTACATAATAGATTAGTGTACCTGGAGAGTACCTTCCCAGTTCTCTGGGACACATAATATTGGCTTCTGGTGGTCCCCAATCAAGGAAAATTGGGCCCCCAGGGGACATCTGGCAAATTCTGGATACATTTAAGGTTGTCAACAGTGGGGAAGGCACCACTGTCATTTGGCAGGTTGAGGCCAGGGATGCAACTAAACATTTTGTAAGGCATCCTGCAGCTCCACACAAGACTTATCTTGCGCAAAATATCAACAGAGCCCCGTTTAAGAAACCCTGTCTTAAGCCATGTCTATTAAGTCTCTTTAAGAAAAAGGAGGATTCCTCCCAATCTCTTTGAACCCAATGTTAAAAGGTTGATATCTATCTATCTATAAGGAATTAGGCACAGAGCCCACGGGTGTGAATGCAATATATTCTCATATTTAGATTTTGTAAAAGTAATGAGGGTTTGTCTGGCTGGCTCGATCCGTGGAGTGTGTGACTCAATCTCGGAGTCATGAATTTCAGCCCCAAATTTGGTGCAGAGGTTACTTAAAAGGAAAATTAAAAAAAAATTTTTTTTTTAATATTTATTTTTGGGAGACAGAGAGACAGAATAGGGGAGGGGCAGAGAGAGAGAGAGGGAGACACAAAATCCAAAGCAGGCTCCAGGCTCTGAACCAGTCAGCACACAGCCGGCACACGGTTCAAAGTCACGAAGCGCTGGATCAGGAGCTGGGCTAAAGTCGGATGCTCACCTGACTGAACCCCCCAGGCGCCCCAAACGTAAAATTTTTTTAACATTTACTTGTTTTTGAGAGACAGAGTGTGAGTGTGGGAGGGGCAGAGAAAGAGGGAGAACACAGAATCTTAAGCAGGCGTCAGGATGAGCTGTCAGCACAGAGCTGATGTGGGGCTTTAACGTGAAAAACAACAAATCATGACCTGAGTCAAAGTCTGATGCTTAACTGACTGAGCTACCCAGGGGTCCTGTAAAAAACTAAAATATTTTCATGAAATGTAACAATCATTGTTTCGAAAAGTGTACTCTACAAGCTCACTCCGTGAACACCATTTCTCCCAGGGTATTTATTTCTCTCTGTGATTGCAAATATATATTTTCAAGGATTTGTGAAGCAAATTGGACTGTGTGCAAAATCACAGGAAATTGGACAGTAACTTTTCTGTTTTGAAAATTCTCCCGAGTGTAACAGAAATGAGACTACTATTGTTACAATAAATCCTATCCTGCATCTTCTATTTAAACTAACATTCACAGGAAAACTATTAATGATTAGTTATTTCACAGAATTTCCACCCCTTGGTAATCCTAGTAAAGTGTATGAGGTACAAATCTGTTGGTGGCTGGCAAAGGTGTGAACTCAGAGCATTGATAGTACATTTAGAACAATGTTTCTCAAAGTCAAAAACAACAACCACTTCTCAATATTGGCATTGTACGAGTTTCATATTTGCTTTCATTTGTTCAGCTCAAGTTTGGAAAAGTGTGAAAATGTACAAGAAGCAGGAGAATTGTACACTTTACTTCTGAGGTAGGAAATTAGAAAAATTTCTTAGATAATATTAACTTTTCCCCTTCTTGATCAGATGATAAAATAGGTGAGTCCTGATATGGTAGGGTAGCAAGAGGACCCTTTAACATAAGAAACCCCTTCTGATTTAATCTCATTTCAGAACTGCGTCCCCTTTGAAGGGAGTTGGGAACCAGAGAAGAATCTCCTAGAGGAGGAGTCCACTCTTCTGCAACCTCCTTTTTGCTGGTTAGTGTTCTACAGAAGACACATGTGAGACGGCAAAGTCCAGGGAACGAATCCTATGAATACAGCAAATGTTATTGAGGCCACTTCCATCACAAAGACAGTGTGCGCCCCTAGGGACACTGTATACACCTGGGCTCTCTGCTCTAGGAGCTGTGGGGGTGAGTAGATTTTCAGTACCCAGGCTTGAGATGTCATGTTCTTTCTTTTCCCTAAAAAGATCATGACTTGGACCGTTATACGAGATGTTGAATTGAGTTTCTCCCATTGATTGGTTCAACCTTTCAGATGCTGCTGTGGGTCTGAAACACGGCCAGGTTGGAGTGGTCTGCGAGTTGGGAGGATCTCTCAGCCTAGACTGGCAATCGCAAGCAAAAATAGAATGAGACCCACCCATGTCAACTACAGATTGTCTAGTAGTTCTATGGCAAAAAGAAACAAGTCAAAAATCAAATCATTGTAATGGGTAAAATGGCACTTCAACATGTATTTCATGTTTGATTTCAAAAATACATTGTTTTTAAAACCTCAACAAGAAAGTTTCTTTTTTTTTTTTTCTTATTCTGTCTGAGAATCATTGTGCATGTCACACTCAGAGCACGGCTCAATTCAGAGGAGCTGAATTCCAGGGGCTCGATTTCCACAGGTGGTTGGTGGCTACAATATTGGACACCCCAGGTCTGGTCTATTTTCCCAGCTCAGGTCAAACCTGAATGACCAACTGAGTCTTTAATTCTACTTAGCATCTCAAATATCAGAAGATATCAGAACAGCACCAAGAATCACTTATGTTTATATTTGTAGTGTGTGGCATTTCCTAGTAGAGGGAGGACACATAGTAGGTACGTGCCATGTCTATGCAAGCAAAGAGGATAAAACCCCACGCAGTCCTGTTCCTTTAGGTCCTTAGGAAACTCTAATAACACGCTCATTTTTCCACAGAGTGGATATGGCTGAACATTTTAAAGAAAGATGTCTCATCTGCCTCAGTTATCTTGAAAAACCCATATTCCTAAAGGTGGTGATGTCCGCTGCCTCCAGTGTGTGAGTTCATGCCAGAAGGAGCCCTGTGAGGATGGTTTGTTGTGCCCATTTTGTCTGTGGTCACTCAGAAAGATAAGATCAAGACAGGTGGTCAGCTGGGGAAGCTGGTGTCCGAGATCGAGGACCTGGAGTGACCTTGGAGAACTATTCTCATCTTTTTCACAGGATGCTGAAATATGAAAGTGAGGCATCTGTCCTGTCCCAGGTCCTCTGACTCACGTCCGGGGACAGGAGGTAGGAATCGGCCTTGGCTAAGTTAGATGTTGAAACACAAGGTCTAAGCAAACATACGTGGCCTTTATAGACGGGATCCTTTCCTATGGGCAAGGAAAGCTTTACCACTCTCCCAGGGGGAAGCAAACTCTATACACAAAGCTGCAATTGGGGAAGCTAACAGAGACAATCACAAGAGGAAAAGCCCAAGTCTCACATTCTGGGCCCTGTGAGGAACAAGAGGTCTAATGATACAGGGTGGTGAGAATGGTGACCCTGCTCCCCACCCCACATGCAATACAGCCTGTCATGACACCTGCAGGGTCACAGTGGACTGTGAAACTCTCCCCTCTTTTCTTCACTCATATTCCTTCTTCCGAACACCCGTCAAACTTTGCTTACAGCTTTCAATTAAAACAGAATCAGTATGCGTCCTATTGAAATCATGAATTATATGTCTTTAGCATATTCCAGCAAGGTAAGGTCACAGAAGACACTGATTTTTAAAATATAATACAAATTCTATTTCTTATATTTATTTACAAAATTGGAAAGAGAAATGTAACTGGAGAACCTTACTCCTTAACATATTCCAAGTTAACACTGCATTGAATTTGTTTCAAAATTGTCTGCTCTCCTTGGTTTTTCTGTATATATGACAAATCTGTAGAATCCCAGTCTGAGAAATTGTGCCACAAGGTGTCCCAGGGCGTCCAGAGGACTCTGAAGGGTTTGAGGGAAAGACTGGCCTTGGGCAACTCCCAGCCCGTACTGGAGCCTGCTGTGGCCCCTACTTAAAGACAGGCTGCTCTATGCCCATGAGGATGCGGAGCTGAGCCAGGGGAACCACCTTACTTGATTCACAGGGAGACCTCTGGCCTCTATCCCCCTCCCTCTTTCCCCGGGAGCCTGAACTGGGAAAAACCCAGCCCACCCTGCACTATTTCACCTTGTTGAGTGGCCGATGTGCTCCCTGTTTACCTTGAGAGGGCTGGGCAGCATAGGGTCCCGCAGGACTGAGATGTTGAACCCTCCAGGGACAACCTTCCCAAAGAGCACAATGTGACCTTCTCCATGTGGCCCTGCAGGGACCTTCAGCCCCATCTCCCAAATACAGGAATCAGTGGAGTCAGGAGTCTGTGGCCCAATAAAGTTAGGGCTGGGCAGGGCATGGCTATCTGCTCCCTGAACTATGTTGTCAGTACACCCTTCACTTGTGGCACGTGGCCATAACCTTCATGTCCTCCTGCAAGGTCACGTGCATTGTGGTCTGCCCCAGCGAGCTCCTGGGCATTAAGGTTCCCTGAAGGGCACTTATTTGCCTTCTGCACTTCCTCTTGCCTCTCTGCACTCCATTTCCTCCTCCTACCCCACTCCATGCCCCTTCTTTCTTGACGCATTCTCTTTCATCCATGACAGGAGGATTTCTGGAATCATTCCTGATGGAATAATTCTTGTTTTAAAATTGTGTGATCTTGGTAGCTGTAAGGCAGAAGACAGTCATGTGATTGCAGAGGCCCCCATCCCCGTCTCTGGGGCAGAACACCAAGACGGGCTCGGCCAGGGCAGACACAGGCTCCCAGCGGAGCCCTCCATCAGTGATCCCAGCCCTCCTCATTCCAGCCCGGTGCCCAGCCCACCACACAGGGCTGCTCAGCCCTGGAAACAGGGTGCTGCTGGGAAAGCTGGTGATGGGATGCTGGGGAGATTGTACAGACATTGGAGATGTTAGGCCCTCCTGGGCCAGGATGGGACTGGGTCCTTCAGGATCGGAATCATCCAAGAGGGAGCAGGGAAGAGTCACACAGGAGACTTAAGCGCCGGAAATAAATAGAAAAGAGCCAGAAGTAGGAAGTAAATTATATGCAGATGGCTAGTGTCTGAATCCTAATCCTCAGGATCTGTAAAACAGACTTCTGCGTGCACAAGGGCAGCGACAGTGATGGGGTGGCCGTGGGAAAGAGAGGATAAGGTCAGCGTAGGTGAGAACTCAGGCAGCTGCTTCTGGGATTACATCCCTGACCCCAGATGGCAACTGTGGCCTCACACTACAATCCCCCTGGGGCCCTCTTCCCACCTTTCTCCAATGTGATGAGGCGCATGTCCAGGGACTCCAGGCCCTTCCTAGTCCTCAGATTCCATATCTGGGACCAGGAAGCAGCACCTGAGCCACCCCGTCCCTCCAAGAGACAGTCACTGTCCCTAGAAATTTGTGTGCAATATACTGCCCGCCTCCCAAGTTCCCTCCCAATGACCACCTGGACTCCTTCCTGCCTCCAGATTCCTGTCCATTTCCTGTCTCCTGGTCAGCCTCCACCTTTGTATTTTTCTCCAATATGGGGACAGTGGAACCCAAGTGTGCATGCCATGGGCATACTGCCACCTTCCCTAACCAATCAATCTATCAACTAACCCAGCCAAATCCAGGGTCACCTTCATGGTTGTGCTGGGCCGTTGGAGAAGACAATCCATTCCCCGTACCATGTGGCTGGCCTGTGCCTTCTCTGACCTTAGGAGCCTGGGGGACACCGGACCTTCATACAACCCTTTCCCCTGCATAGGTCCCAGCCCCTTAGGAACAGTGACAATGACATTAGAGGTAATATAACTTGCCCAAAGTCCCCCAGTCTATAGGTGAAGCGAGGGGAAAACATCAACAGGTGCAGCCATAGAAACACCTGTGCCTGCCAGCCTCTGCCCTGAACCTTGGAAGGAGTGCAGGAGGACCCAGGAAAGCACAATAAAGATCACACAGGGGGCTATAACCGTGGTGTGGGGAGCAGGCCCATTGCTGTGTGGCTGGAGGAGTGGGATCTGACAGGGGCAGGAACCCCAGCCCCACTGCCAAGAGCCTCTTTCCTGGGGCTGTTCACTCCCAGGAGACTGCTCAGCGGGGCCTGTAGATCCAGAGTGTGCGAGGGCTCAGTGGCATTCACACAGGACTCTAGAAATCCTGCCAACCAGGGAGTTTATCAGCGGTAGGGGGTGGGGGGGGAGCTGCACAGAAGTCCCTCCCACGTGGAGGCAAGTATAGGATTTATTCGGCTCCAGGGACCCAGGATTTGGGTGAGGAGAGAAGGAAAGAACTTGCTCCAGGGAGCACTTCCCACCTCACTTCTTCAGGAGGTCCCAGGAGCACTTGCAGGAGTTGGAGAGGAAACATTCTCTGTGATGCCCACCCAGGGAACACCCTTTCACCCAGGGCAAAGCTGAAGGTAGCCCATACAGGTGCTGCTCCGTGACCTGGAGGTGCAGAGGGAGAGGGTCCTCGGGTCCCCAGCACCCAGCTCACATGGAAGCACTTTGTCTCCGTTTCAAGTGTGCATGCCAGAATATGCCTCATCAGACCACCTCTGTCACAGATCACACCAAATCCGACCCAGTAAACTGCCCCTGCTCAAGTCCCAAGACGTGAGAACCTACCGTAACCAAGCCTTTGATGCTTGGCAGAGGCAGAGCAGAAAAGAGCAGGTCTTGGAACGAGAAACTGTAAAGAACAAAGCAAGAAAAGATTGCAAACAGTACACCCTAAGTCAACAGATATAACAGCTCTTATTCCTACAGCATTAAAATATGAGAAGGACGCACATTTCCTTTTCTCTCTGATTTCATACCCACCTCCCTCAGTCTCCAAAGCTGCAGGTAGAACCAGACAGCTCCCAGAAACCATTTCCTGATACACCTGAGGGCTGTTCCCTACCTAGGGCTTCTTCATCCTCGTTGCTCGAATCGTAGCTTCAGTGGACATATATGTGTGGACATATTCAGTGGACCTATATATTATAAATATAATATTTATATATTAATGTAAATATATTATTATAAAACAAATATATTTATTTTATATTTATTAATATTTATTAAGCATCTTCTATGTGCCAGGTATATAGCGCTAGATATTTCGAGCCTCAGTAAGTGCTAGTTATTGCTCTTGCAGTTCTGGCAACAGCCATGAGGCAGGTACCACTTTTTTCATGTTCCTTCTTATAGGCAAAGAAATTGAGGTTCAGAGAGAGGAAATTACATCCCCAAAATAAGCCACCAGTTAAATTGAAGAGCCAGGATTGGACCCCGTAAGGTCTGGCTCCAAAGCCCGCTGAGTTCTCAGTGAAGTCCATTAGAGATGTTTCTGAGTGTGTCATTCCCGTGGGACTGCGAGCTTCCAGAGGGCCTGCCCTATGGCTTCCCCCTTGTGTCTGCCTCAGTCCCAGCAAAGAGCTTCGTTTACAGAGAGTGCTCAATAAATCGCCCACAAATTAAACTGAATCTTGTGTTGAAGAATTCTTGAGTCTGCTTTGTGGTTTGTGCCCTAAGGCTTACCCTCATAATGGAGAATGTGCTTCTTCTCTGAATTCCTGGCTCTTCGCAAGAAAAGAGAACACGGCTGGGATGGCAGAGGTGGTGGTGTCCAAAATGAAACTTGTCTTTTCCTGCCACATGCCTGCTCCTTCTCGAGGCTCCTGTCTCAGTGAATGTACCACAGTCGACGGTTCACATGAGACACTGGGCATCAGTCTTCCTCCCTCCTCCTTTCCTGTCCTCTAATAGTCACTCAGCTGCCATGTGCTGGGGATCCCACCTCTTAAGTCTATTCCCATCAGCCACCCCTCTCCTTTACTCCACCACCTTAGGCCAAGCTGCCCTCAGCTTTTGCTCAAATGCCTGACACCACCTCTTCACTGCTCCCTGCTTCCAGCCAGCCCCCCCATTCCATTTCATTACCCTCTCTACTTGGCAATTAGAACTGCTTTTTCAATCACAGATATGACCCAGTCTTTGCCTCAAACCCTGCAAAGGCTCAGTTTACCAAAGCTGGTCTCTGAAACGGGACATCCACAAACGGGACAATGGATGCTGATCTTCCTGGCCAAGTGAAGAAGGTACAAGAACTTCCATGTCCCTTTACTTTGTTCTGTATCTGTTTGGAAGCTATATTTCAAGTCATGCTTCATAATTTAACACTTAGTTCAATTTCCTTGGAATCAGAACTTACAGCAAGGATTTGGATGCATGTGATTTATTCAGTGAGTCCACTTAGGAGGAACCTATGAGAGAGTAAGGGAAGCAAGATGGAGTCAAAGGAAAACGCTACCTAAAGATGTGGTCTCATCTCTGGAGTCTAGCTTCAGCTTGATCCAACTGGGAGCACTAGAAGGTGAAATGCACCACAGGGCCTTGATTTCTGTATACCTCTGTCAACCACCTGACCCTACAGTGACGAATCTTGTCCACTTCAAAATGAGGCAGCTTACTTTGGCCAAGGACAATTCAAAGAGAGCAGCTCTTCTGTGAATGGACATTCCGTGTGGGAAAAGGAAAGGATCAGACACCGAGAGTGTTGACTGTATGTACAGGGTGTGGTAAGAAGGTATTAGACTATTTGTGTTTACTTTCCAACTCTTCCTTTTATATTTTATGCATTTTCTCCATGTTTTATAATAGACATCTCACCACCTATACATAACATAGGAGTACAAGAATATGGATGCAATTTGTTACTAGATCAATGATTAGGATAAATACTCATCTATTTTTTGACTCCCTAGGGTTTATAGATAAACCTGAATCTATATATGATTTCTGAGTCACATGGGCAAAATCAAACCATACAGAGAAAGCAG
This sequence comes from Panthera uncia, assembly GCF_023721935.1. Classification (NCBI taxonomy): domain Eukaryota; kingdom Metazoa; phylum Chordata; class Mammalia; order Carnivora; family Felidae; genus Panthera; species Panthera uncia. Next base: position 14,526 of record NW_026057860.1, read on the forward strand.
GGCTCTGATAGGCAAAAATGCACCTCAAGCAGCTGGAATGTGAACATTAGAGGGCTTCAGACTTGTTTATTTTGGAATCCATCATTTGAATGATTTAGTCTAGTCTCCTCTGGTCACTTCATCACTCACTGGGAACACGGGAAAGGAATGATTCCACCGAGGGGAGGCCTTGCAATGGTTTTCAGAGGCTCTAATAATTCTGACATCAAAATTTTCACCTTTTTTTTTGCCTCAACCCTTAATAGACTCTCCAGATGCTGTGAAATCCACAACGTATCTCATCCTTGGCCAAGAATGGCAGCCAGAGTGGAAACTCCCATGGGAACCAACAATGTGAATGCAATCTGCTTTGAAACAACCGGGGTTCCTGTCCAGAGCCCACCTGGGATCTAAATGCAAATTACTCTTCATTGAGCTTTTGTGCTGGTTCTGGGACGTCTAAATTCAGCTCCCAGCTGTAATAAAGTCCATGGAAGAAGGAAGAACTCAGAAGTCAGATGCAGTTGCGACCCAACCTCACCTTGGCTAACTACCAAGTCTTATGAGTCTGTGGCCCTGGGCAGCTTACATTATCTGTCTGAAGTCGAGGGTTTTTTTTTTAAGTTTATTTTGAGAGAGAGACAGAGAGTGGAGAAGGGGCAGAGAGAGAGAGAAAGAGAGGGAGAATCCCAAGAAGACTGCACTTCCAGCACAGAACACAAAGCGAGGCTTGAACTCAAGAAACCACAAGATCATGACCTGAGCTGAAACCAAGAGTCAGATGCTTACCCAACTGAACCACCCCGGTGCCCCTGAAATCAAGGTGTTTACAACATCTATTTCAGTTTCCCAGAGCCAAACCCAGAATAGACAAACCACAGGACTGTGCTAAAGAAGATGTGTTTATCTACATGTATACACATATACAGTGCACATATAAAATGTGGGTATACACTCATACATTTTTAATAATCCTAAAAACCCTGTTGGCTGGGCAGGTAGTCTTAATTCTATAGATGAGAGACCCGATGCTCAGAGATGTTAACATTATATCTAGTACATGGCGGAGCTGGGCTTCAAACCAGGGCAGCTTACCTCTCCCCCTTCATTGCCTCACAGATCCTCCCTTTATTGTTATTAACGCCCAACTGCAGGCTCTGAACACTTCTGATATGCTGAAGGCTTCGTTTACAGGCACTTGGAAGTCATAATTACAAAGATGTCATCTATATTAAATCAAGTGGTAACCAGTTGGGTGTAGAAACTACACAAATCCAATGGTTTGAATGTCTTCTTTATCCCAGTTGGTGCCTACCCTAAATTAAAATACCCTGAAGGTTCTGCTGTCTTAACAGTTTTCCTGGTTAACATGGTAAACATTTTCTTTGTTGTGGAGCAGTTCATGCCAATTAAAAACACAGAAGATGCTGAGCAAGAGGGCAGTGTGTGCATGTCTGCTGAGAAGCGCATTTTCTGGCCAAGAGTGGTCCCCACTTTTCTTCTGTGGGTTCACTGAGACACAGGGCTCTGGAAGGACAGCTATTTCTACCCAGGATGCAGCCATCAGCTACCCATGCAGGTTGGAGGCGGGGGTTTGGAGCCATTGAGACACGGGTGTGTGTCTGGCCCACTCCCTGTGTTGGTTTCCTCAGCACTACCTGCCTAATGGGGTGCTTCAGAACTTACCTCATGAGCAGAGGTGAGGTTTGAATGAAGAGATGTGTACACAGGTACTCAGCATGGGGTTTGGCACTCAAGAGTGGAAGTTCTTTTCCCCTCCCACTCCATCTGCTCTAGTGGATATATTTTTATACCTTACAGCCAGTGAGCATCACTATAATGTTCTTCCTTATTGGAGGCATTTTCCCTTTAGAGTCCTGCTTACTCATGGATAAAGTGAAAAACTCACTTGTGAGCATGTGGCTCAATCCTGGGACTCCATCTTTGAAAACTTAGATTGGTTTTTTGTCCTTGTAAATTTTCTATTAAAGAATAACCTTCGGGGGCACCTGGTTGGCTCAGTTGGTGGAGTTTCCAACTCTTGATCTCACAGTTGGGTTCGTGAGATGGAGCTTCACATCAGGCTCCATACAAAGAGTACAGAGCCTGCTTAGGATTTTCTCTCTCCCTCTCTCTCTCTGCCCTCCTCTGCTCATGCTCTCTCTCTCTCTCAAAATAAATAGAGAAACCTAAAATAAAAGAATAACGTACATAAAGAAAATCACACAAAGCATATTTATGACCCTTGTTAATTTACAAACTGAATAAATTCCCGTATCCACGCATAAAACAGAAAACAGAATGTTGCCAGCTCCCCTGAAGACCCTGCTGAGCTCCCTTCCCATTATTATTCCTCAGGGGTATCTGCTGTCTAGACCTCTCAAAGCACAGGCTAGTTTCCCTGATTTTTGAATTTAAGAGAAATGGAATTGGCAAAGTTATATATAGAGTGAAATTAATGGCGTTTCTAGTAAAGAAATTAGTGGAAATATTAATGGAATGGATGTAAATATAATAGAATGAAATTACATAAGGAATATATAAAATCTCTTGGTCTTCTTTCATTCCACACTTTTTGAAATTCATCTATGTTGTTGCATGTAGTTGTAACTCATTCTTATTTCAGTGTAGTACTTCACTGTATGACCATTCAACTATTTGTTGACATTTGGATTGTTTATAGTTTTCAGTTAATAGAAGTAAGGCTTCTATGAATATGTTTGCACATGATTGTTAGTGAACAGATCTGTGCATTTCCTTTGAGTAGAATTGCTGATTCATAGGGTATGTGTATGATTTGCCTTACTATAGTGCAATCAATTTATGAAGTGTTTATACCAAGTTACACTACCAGCAATAATATATGAGAGTTTGCAACTGCTGAAATGCTTAGTGTTGTCTGTCTTTTTAATTCTAGCCTATTATGGTAAGAGTGAGAGATATATTTTTGATTTGTATTTCCTTGGTGTCTAAGAACTTTTTCATGTATATTTTGGCCAGTTGGATATCATCATTTGTGAACTTCCTGTTCATGACTTTTGCCTATGTTTCTTTTCATCTTTCTCTAAGTCATAGAGTTAACCATTGAACAATGCAGAGATTAGAGGCACTGACTCCCTGCCAAATTGAAAATCTATATATAACTTTTGACTTCCCCAAAACTTAACTACTAATAACTACTGTTAATGGAAGCCTTACCAATGACAGAGTCAACTAACACATATTGTAAGAAAATTACAATAAATCAAGCTAGAGAAAAGAAAGTTTTATTAAGAATATCATAAGAAAGAGAAAATACATGTATAATCCTCTACTGTAGTTACTGAAAAAAAATCCACATAGAAGTGGACCCCCATGCTGTCCAACATCTTGTTCAGGGGTCAACTGTTTTTTTATATTTTGGATAAAAGTTTATTTTTAATTTGCAAATACCCATTCTCATTCTACTGGCCTTCTTTTATTCCCTTCATGAAATATTTTGATTACTATCGAAAGATGTAGTTGTAGTCCAATTTGCTGGTATTTCCCTCAGTTAATTCTGACGTGAATTGTTTAAGAAATCTTTGCCTACCCCAAGGTCATACATTCTCTTGTTTTTCCCTAAATGTTTCACTGTTTTACTTTTCACATTTAGCTGTATAATCCATCTCGAATTAATTTTTGTGTATGGTGTGAGGTAGGATTCAAGAAGAAATTTTCTTTTCTATATCCAGTATTTAAAAACAGAATCTGTTCCCCTTCTTCCAGTGAACCCTTGTTATAGATCAGGTGGTTATATATCTATTAATCTATTTCTGAACTCTTTTTTTTCATTGGTCTATAAAGCTAGGGTTTTGGAAACGTTGATATGGAAGGGAGATTTGCAAAGAGAGAGATAGCCCAAGGAATCTATTATTGGTAATGGTTGTGGGAGACAGAAGAAATCAACCAGTTTCTGGAGGCAGCTATAACAGGGTCCTGAAGCCTCCTTAGTAGTATGAATTACAGTGTCTTGGGGCCTCAGTGGCTGTAGAATCTCCCCTGGAGAAGTCAAGGGGTATGAAATGGGCATTGACCTTGGCCATGTAGACTTGAATCTTAAACCTCTGTTCCTTCCTTGAAGTTGTATGCAAAAATTTTGAATCCTCTTGTGCTTGCCTACCCCTGAAACCAATTTGCCCCTGTGTTCTCCTTCCCCAGTAAGCTGTGAAATACAAGGTCACTTTGTAATACTTTTATACACTGCTTGCTGCAGTTTAATATATGAGACACTGCATCATAGTCTGGTGGTTCAAAATTAGCTTAAAGTAATCATTTCCTAGAGGACTGGTAGTAAACATTCTGTCATACAGCTATAGATTGTCATCTGTAGCTATCAATCAGCCTCCAGGGAGCTATTAGGGGAAATGATATGGGAATGAATTGTGAACTGGTTCATGTGGCTGCCAGGTCTCTGCAGAAGGAAACAGGCTTGGTGGTCCATGGAAGGCTGGTTCTGTGGGGAGTAGGCTGTGTCTGCACTGCAATCTGATTTGAACCCTGGGTGGCCTGTTGACGTAACTCAGCTCCAGGGTCATGGGGTCCTTCAGCCTAATCCTGACCTTGGCATTCTGTTATCTTCTCTACATGCTTCAGAACAAGCCATAATCTGTTTGCAAAATAATAATAGTGACCATGAATTCTCACTCTGCACTGAGTCAACGAATCCTTTTCATGCACCAATTGATTAATCTTCAGAGTGATCCCAGGATGGAATTACATTGGGCCCATTTCACAAAGAGACTGAGGCTCGAAAATGTTGGGAACCTGCAGTCATGCAGCAGGTCAGTGGCAGAGGCAAGATTTGAACCTGAGAGTTCTGCCTCCAGAGGCCAAGTGTTAAATCACTGCAAACTGCCTCTGTTAAACAACTAACCCTACACAGAGCTATTGGCTTGTATTCTCACTACCCTTGTATGCACACTGTTCTTGTGTCCATTATACAGATG
>NW_026057861.1:0-25665 GCF_023721935.1 Panthera uncia
TTTCAGAGAGCAGAAGGGACCCTGATGTACTGCTGATGGGCGCGTCTCTCCTGTTTTGCAAGCATCCCCCTTTGATATTTTGGTGGTGGCTGGGAGAGGGCTTTACCCTGTGGGCATCTGAATTCCTTATCCCACTGCCCTGCCTCATGAGCTCAGCCTTATGACACCCAGATGGCATCCCAGAGCCCCGGTGTCAGCAAATGTAGGCACAGTGGCCCTGGGGTCCCGGCTGGTGTTATGGGGCCACGAGGTTCAGGTCTGTGCTGGGTGGCCTCGCTCCTCACCCCCTCCCTCATCACACTACAGGTTGCCGGTCGCCAGGTCTGCCCATGGCGCCACGGTATACAGTGACAAGCTGTGGATCTTTGCTGGCTATGATGGCAATGCCAGGTAGGTGGTGCCCAGCCCGTGCACCCGGCCCCTGAGCAGCCCTGTAAGTGTACCAAGGCCCAGAGTGGGCCTTCCTGGCATGGGAGGGCTCAGGTGGGGGTTTCTCAAGAGGGTAGCGTTGTGGACAGGAGGGACGGGGTGGGGGGCTGGGGTGCCTGGGTGGCTCAGTCAGTTAAGCATCTGACTTGATTTTGGCTCAGGTCATGATCTCACTGTCAGTACGGAGCCCACTTGGGTTCATCTCTCCCTTTTTCTCTGCTCCTCCCCCACTCATACATGTGTGTGCATGTGCGCTCTTGCCCTCTCAAAATAGATAAACTGAAAACAAAAAGGACTGAGGGGAAGAAGATGGGTAGGATGGAGGTGAGGGGCAACTGAGTGGAGCTCTTGCCCAACCCGACAGAGGTCAGAAGGCCTGGCACCCCTGAGACCCCTCCTGGGGGTATCTGAGGAGGTGGCAAGCCTGGCCCATTTTTGTGCAGCTATCTGAGGATGTGCTGCATTTTTCTAATTACAAAAGTAGCATGTGATCATTCCCCAAGACTTCAGCATTATAGAAACTCCAAGAGGTGGGGCACCTGGCTGGCTCAGTCAGAAGAGTATGTGAGTCTCAATCTTGGAGTCATGAGTTCGAGCCCCAGGTTGGGTATGGAAATCACTAAAAAAAAAAAAATTATTTTGAAACAAACAAACGCTCCAAGGGATGCGATGTTAGTGGTGGTTTCTGCATGTGTTGCCTCTCTGAAGTCCTCTCCAAGCCCCGGGGGTCTGCTGAGTGGGACTGACCCTGCTACACTGGCTAGACGTTGTGCTTAAGACCACGTGTTCCTGTCTGGGCTGGGGGGATACCTAGCAGGGATTCAGTGCATCCCCCCCGGCCCCGACCCTGAAGCCCCCACCTCATGGCTACTCCATAGGCCCCTGATCAGAGTCCTGCGTGATGTGTCCTTCCTCCCTGGAGCCATCTCTCCCGGCCAGGCCCACCCTGCCACCAGCTCCAGCTGTGCAGATGCTGACCCCTCTGTCCTAATGCAGGTTGAATGACATGTGGACCATTGGCCTCCAGGACCGGGAGCTCACATGCTGGGAGGAGGTGAGGGGTTTGGGGGGCTGGGGCAGGCAGGGAAGGCAGGGGCTTGGGGGGCCAGGGTGGGGCCTGTAGGGAGGGGAGGGGCAATGGGGGGGCAGAGGTGGGGCAGGGGAGGGGCTGCTTTGTTCTCTTTGCCAAATCCTAGCCTGTCCTCAGCCTCACCCTCCCTGCTGACTTCCTGCCCAATTCCAGCAGCACTCACCTAGTGACTAAATCCTCTGTGCTTCAAATGGCAGCGTGTCCTGGTGACTGGTGCCACTTAGGTAGAATCCACCCTCATTTGAACACAGCGAGTTCAGCATGCTGTCTGGTGTCCTGCTCCCTGCTGTTTCTGGGCAATCTGTCCATCTGCTCCATTCTTTCCTCTGGAGTTTCTTTCCCCCATGATGATTTTTAGCCCTAGTTGTTAAAAATTGGGCTCATTTAGGTGGATGAGGTGGGGCTTTAAGCTGTTCCATAGAACTTAATCTATGAACCCTCATTCACAGAAGTTTCAAGAATGAAAGTAGTCCCAGTTCAGCAGTGTAAGTAAGTCTCGACCCTGTGAACCCGGTCCCATGAGGGCTCAGGCTGAGCTGCCTTCCCTACCCCAGGTAGCGCAGAGCGGTGAGATCCCGCCATCCTGCTGCAACTTCCCAGTGGCCGTGTGCCGGGACAAGATGTTTGTGTTCTCAGGGCAGAGCGGAGCCAAGATAACCAACAACCTCTTCCAGTTTGAATTTAAGGACAAGACGTGAGTGTTCTGGTGGTGGCACCCACATCTGTGTCTGGAGCTGTCCTCGTGAGCTTCTGACACAGCAGGGCAGGGTACCCTTCCAGAGCAAGGATGTGCAGGTGCCTTCATACAGACTGTGCAAGCAGGCTCCTTAGGGTGTGGCTACAGCTCAGCAAGATGGGGCTCATCTGGCTTCTCTCTCTGTCCAGCGTGAAGGACGGCTCCTGCCCCGCAGACGGCCTGGTCAGTGTCACCAGTAACAAATGTGGCTGGAATAGATCTCATACGATGGCAGAAGCTTGGAGGGGTGCTCAGGCCCTGAGAGCGTCCAGCCTATGCTGTCCTTGACCAGCCCTTGTAATGGGGACTGAGCCCTGGAGGTGGCACAGACTGGGTCTTGGCTCTGGGAGTGAATGGAGGGGAGGGAACAGGGAGCTTCTGCTGTAAGCCAGGGAGGCTCAGGAGGGGACTTGGAGTTGCCCTGGAGCCCAGCACTGTCCATTCAGAAGGAGGAAGGTCAAGGCATCTGAGGCAGAGGGAATCCCACTGACACCCACCCAGCTCTCCTGTGGCTCTCATGAGGGCAGCCGGGCTTGAGCCAGCCTGCCTCTCCATCCTGGCCTTGGTGCTCACAGCAGTGGGCAGCAAAGAGGGCTCAGCACCAATAGGAACAGACCTGGTGAGGTGAGAGGCATTGGAAGCAGAGGCCAAGAAGGCTCAGATGTGGGGAGGGGTTGAAGGGCAGGTATGCAGGCTCTGGATAGGTGGACAAGTGGCTAATCTGGGAAGGGTGCTCAAGGAGGTACAGGTATTGGAGGAGACGCAGGGCCTGAGGACTGTTCAGGGATGTGGGGGCTGAGGAAGGTGCATTGAGGGAGCAGAGGGCTGTGGGTGGGGGACCCAGGCCAGAGATGGGGGGCAGAGCTGTGGCTGGGGGCAGAGTGGACAGGGGTAGGAAGAAAACCAGGGGAGTATGGCCACCAGCACCAGTCCAGGCTGGGTGTTAGGAGATCCCGGGGGCCACTGACAGCAGAGGAGTCCCACGGGGTGGAGTCAGTGTGGTGCTGCCTTCCTCGGGCTGGCCTGCTCCCAGCCCCCAGACAGCCACCTGCCCAGTGTCATGCCTGTGCCCTTTGCTCCCACACACACAGAGGTGAGAGTGAACACGCCCTGGCCTTTAGGCTGTGCATAGGTGGGCAGATCTTGTGGTGTGGGCATCACATGGGGCCCATTCCCCATGGGGCCACAGAGGGCTGCTGGTGTGAGGCACTTAGCACTGGGGTCCTTACAGAGCACCTCTGCCCTACCCCATTCCCAGGGGCATTCAGGACCCCTGCCACCTGGAGATGGGCTTTGCCCAGGCAGGTCTCCTGCATGCTAGACAACCTCCCCGCAGCAGGGGCACCTGTCAAGCCCAGCATGTGCCAGGTGCAGGGGTCAGCATGGAGCCAGATGGCATGGCCCACCTGGCCAGGATCTGTTTGGGTTCCAAAGAGGATACATTGGAAGCTGTTGGGGATTCCTGGGAGGGTAGAGAATGTAGGAGCAGCATTGGGAGGTGGGGTCCTGGTGGCTCCCAGGAGCAAGGACTTGGCTGTGGGGATCATCCCACATGTTGGAGTGGTGGACATATCTCCATTCCCCCAGAGAGTGGAATTGCCTCACCATACAGAGGCTGGCCACCCCTCCTGCCTGCCACTGCTGCTGGTTTATAGCTGGGAGACAGAAAAGGACTCGGGCAGGACCCCATGGTGGGCTGAGTGGACCTAGGCAGAGCTGGTGCCAGAGCAAAAGGGGATGCCCTGCAGTGCATGCCCTCCCTTGACCCGGCTGGTCTCCCCAGGGGCTTCAGGGCACTTCCCAGCTGGTGCCTGCTGTGGGGAGGCCTCAGAACCCAGGTGGAGGCTGTGGGGGAGCAGGAGCCCCCACTCTGGCACTAGTTTACTGTCATGTGCCCTTAGGTGGACACGCATCCCCACCGAGCACCTACTCCGTGGCTCCCCACCACCCCCGCAGCGGCGCTATGGGCACACCATGGTGGCCTTTGACCGCCACCTCTACGTGTTTGGGGGTGCGGCAGACAACACACTGCCCAATGAGCTGCACTGCTATGATGTGGACTTCCAGACCTGGGAGGTTGTCCAGCCCAGCTCAGACAGTGAGGTGAGTGCTTCTGGGCACAGGTGGCCAGGGTTGCCCAGGCCTGAGGGCTGGGAGGCCTGATTCACCTGCTCCCACCACCCTGCAGCTCCTCACAGCCTCAGAGGGCTCCCAGGGCTCTAGATGGCCAGCAGGAGCAAAGCCCGGATGACTGAGGCCCTCAGCCCTGGACGCCTGCCTTGACCAGACCCTAGGCCCTGGGCCCTTGTTCTCCATCTTGCAGCCTACAGGCTTTTAACATTTCACTTCCCATCATATCTGCATGGTGCTGAGGATGTTCTCCCAGAACGTCCACCCTGACTGCTGCTGGCTCCCCTTCTCAGCCGTGCTGCGAGTGCCCTCATCCTGTGGCTCTTCCCCCTCCCAAACCTGTCCCCACAGTGCTCTCACTCTTGAACAGGGTCAGCAGGAGGCTGGTCTGTGGTGCCTTGCCTGGCCCTTGCTGACTGGTCCCATGCCCGCATGTCTCTCCCCTCCAGGTCGGTGGGGCTGAGGTGCCAGAGCGAGCATCTGCTTCTGAGGAGGCGCCTGCCCTGGCCTCTGAGGAGCGGGGTGGCTTCAAGAAGTCCCGAGATGTGTTTGGCCTGGACTTTGGCACCACCACAGCCAAGCCGCCTGCCCCGCCGGCCTCAGAGGTGAGGGTTGGCGCCCTCGCTCCTCTCCATCACTCCCTGATGCCAGTCCTGTGGTCAGCCTCTCTCACAGATAGGGAGACTGAGGCTTAGAGAAGTACTTGTTAGGGTTACTTATCTCCTCCCCTCCCACCTCCACCCAGCTGCCAAGCGGAAGGCTCTTCCACGCAGCTGCTGTGATCTCGGACGCCATGTACATCTTCGGGGGCACCGTGGACAACAACATCCGCAGTGGGGAGATGTACAGGTTCCAGGTGGGGCTCATGGACCGACTGCAGGGGAGCCAGCCAGGGTGGATGGGTCCCAGATGATGGAAACTGAGGCCCCGTAGGTAGGGGTGGGACTTGTCCAAGGGGGCCAGAGCCAGGGGTCTAGTGGGATGGCAGCCTTCCTGAGGAGTCTGGAAGACAGGGTGGGGAACTCTAGGCCGAGGGCAGTCTGAGGGACCTCTGTGCAGGGTGGGGTGGGTGGGGCAACATTGGGGGCTCACAGTGGAGCCAGTGGAGGCCGGGGAGCAGGCTTGGGCCAGTGGAGGGAGCTGGGCTGAGCTGGGCTGGGCAGTGTGGCTTAGAAGGGGGCAGAGCCTGGGCCAGTGCTGGCTTCCCTGGGCAACACTGGGTCTCCTCCCGCAGTTCTCTTGTTACCCCAAGTGCACACTGCATGAGGACTACGGGAGGCTGTGGGAGAGCCGCCAGTTCTGCGACGTGGAGTTTGTGTTGGGCGAGGTGAGTGCCTTCCCTATGCCCAGCCTGTCCCCTGTACTGCAGGGTGGAGGCTGTGCCCTGAGGCACTGCTGGCCTCCCCCTTGTGCCTGGAGTCCTAGAGCCCTTACCTGGCTGTCTGGGCCTCCGTCCCAGCCAGGATGAGGGTCCTGTGCTCCCCACCAAGGTGTCATTCTTGCTCCAGAAGGAGGAGTGTGTGCAGGGCCATGTGGCCATTGTCACCGCTCGGAGCCGCTGGCTCCGTAGGAAGATCATGCAGGCGCGGGAACGGCTAGCCCAGGTGAGGTGCTGCCCAGTCCCTCCTGCCAGGACAGTGGCATCTGTGGGGTGCCCCTGAGCTCCCCTTCCTCTCCCTATAGAAGCTGGAGGAGGAGGCAGCCCCCGCTTCCAGGGAGGACCCTGGTGCAGCAGGGGCCCGGCCACCCCTGCTGCACGTGGCCATCCGCGAGGCCGAGGCCCGGCCCTTTGAAGTGCTCATGCAGTTCCTCTACACGGACAAGATCAAGTACCCACGGAAAGGTGCGCTGGGGGTGGGAACAGGGTGGACAGGCGCACAGCCTGAGGCCCGGCGGCCACCACCACTCATGTCCACTGGTACGGTTGAGTTGCCTGATGACCCAGACCCACACTCCTCTGAAAGAAGCCCTGGACCCTGTCCTCCCCTCCACCCTGCCCCGCACCTTCTCCCTCTCTCCATGACTCTGAGGTTCAGGGAGCTCTTGGATGCAGGCCACGTGGAGGATGTGCTGCTCATCATGGATGTCTACAAGTTGGCACTGAGCTTCCAGTTGTGCCGCCTGGAGCAGCTGTGCCGACAGTACATTGAGGCCTCCGTGGACTTGCAGAATGTGCTGGTTGTGTGTGAGAGTGCCACCAGGCTGCAGCTGGGCCAGCTGAAGGTGCGGGCCGGTGTGCATGGCCCACCCCACCTACCACAGGCCCCCATCCCCCACTGCCAACACCAACCCCAGGCTGCTGACCCCCGCTGCAAGCCCCCCCGCCCTGCTGCTGCCAACCCGCACCCCAGGCTGCCAACTCTCGCCACAGGGCCCCCATATCCCGTTGTCAAACCCTACCCCAGGCTGCCGACCCCTGTCACAAGCCCCCTGTTCCCTGCCCCGGCCCAAGTCCTCCTGCCCAGGCTGCTGCCCCATCGGCCAAGGCCTGACCCTGCTTGCCTGCTCCGGCTTGTGTGTCCCAGGAGCATTGCCTGAACTTCGTGGTGAAGGAGTCCCACTTCAATCAGGTGATCATGATGAAGGAGTTTGAACGTCTCTCTTCCCCACTGATCGTGGAGATTGTGCGGCGGAAGCAGCAGCCACCTCCCCGTGCTCCCTCAGAGCAGCCCGTGGACATTGGTAGGGATCCAGTCCCCATCCCTGAGGCAGCAGAACGGGATGGTATTCATCCTGGGTGGAGACTTGGGAGCCATGGAAGTACCTGCCAGGCCCTCAGGGTGGGGTGTGGGTACCGGGGGTGCCCAGAGCGCTCCTGGGGCTCCTGCATGGGCAGACAGGGAGGCAGGTCAGGCTCATTGGAAGGAAGAGCTCCTGACCTATGGGGCATCCTACCACAGCTGTGTGCCTGAGGGCGGAGAATCTCCTGAGTGCGTTTCCAGAGGTGGGCACGGGTCCTGCTCTAGTGAGGGTACCTGCCCTGACTGACATCAGGTTTGACAGCTCTGTTGGGAGCAGTGTGCTCAGGGTCAGTGACTAGTTGCAAGCTTCTTTTCTAGGCATGCCCACCCTTTGGGGCCTAGTGAGAGGTAAGCTCAGTCCAAAGACTTCAGACATTCCTGGTAGCTCCCTGTGCCCACCTAGTCCGGGAAGGGACATCACAGTCTCCTTCATCCCCTGACTCTCCCTGGGGTCTGTGCTGCATCTGGCCATTGGCCCTGGGTGACACAAGGAGGGACACAGTGCTTGCCAGACCCAGAGGGGGCTCAAGCATAAGGGTAGGGAGGAGGGTTCAGTCGGCTGAGTTGGGGAGATCAGACTCTGGGGGTCGGGCAGGCCTAAGGGCCGTGTTTGGGGCTGAGGGGAGAAGGTAACAGGGCCTGTTAGTGCCTCAAGGGCCAGAGTGAGCCTTCTGGCCTGGGAGATGTTTGTTCAGGGAAGCAGCATGGGCAGATGTCTAGGAAGCAGTGCCTGGGGCCCTGAGGCCCAAATCTGATGGCTGAGTCTGCAGAGGGGCAGGAGGCATCTGCTCGGGGTCCCTCTACACCAACCCCTGCCCTCCCTACCAGGCACATCTCTGATCCAGGACATGAAGGCATACCTGGAGGGGGCAGGTGCAGAGTTCTGTGACATCACTCTGCTGCTGGATGGGCACCCAAGACCGGCCCACAAGGCCATCCTGGCCGCTCGCTCCAGGTGGGTGGGGGTGTGGCTGCAGGGCAGGGCAGTCCCGGGCACAGCTTCTGTTTGCCGAGAGCCAGGACTCAAATGCCCCTGTCTGCAGCTACTTTGAGGCCATGTTCCGGTCCTTCATGCCCGAGGACGGGCAGGTGAACATCTCCATCGGGGAGATGGTGCCCAGCAGGCAGGCCTTTGAGTCCATGCTGCGCTACATCTACTACGGCGAGGTCAACATGCCGCCCGAGGACTCTCTGCATCCTCCCTGCCATGGGTGCTCCCAGGTCACCTCTGGAGGCCCGAGTCCCCAACTTAGGCAGCTTTGGAGCCTCGTGGGTCGGTTCTGGCCTAGCGATTTCCTGAGGATTTCCTGGTACCTAATACTCTCCCAGCAGTTGGTCAGCAGGCACAGAGAGGTTGGCAGCCGGGAGGGATGGGTGGGTTCTTGACTCTCACAACTGCCCAGAGGAAGTGGTCCTGTGTTATAGGTGAGTAGATCACCGTGGAGTGATTCCTGGTCGTGTCACTTCATGGGGGCCTGCACATGGGTGCAAGATGCCTTTCAGGGCTCTGTGAAGCCACAGTTAGTTCTGCAAATGTGCATATGGCTATTTTCCTGGGGGAGGATTTTGGGTTTTCTTTGGATCTTGAATAGGGCCTTTGACCCCCTAAGTACTTCAGAGTCTGTGTAGAGAGCAAATCAGTGTCCTGCCTGGATTGGAGCCCTTGTGCTGGTCCCTTGGGGTGGGGGTGGGGGGCGGTTTCCTTGTTCTGAGCACACAGGAGGAGGCAGCCACCGTCTCAGGCTTCCTCTGCCCCTGGTGCACGCGGGGCTCCAGCTGCACCCTCCCAGGGGAGATGCACAGGTGGCGGGAGGACGAGCTCCTTTGGCTGGCAGCTCCTTAACCAGCCCCCAGCTACCTGTTTGCGGCTCCCTACTATTACGGTTTCTACAACAACCGGCTGCAGGCGTACTGCAAGCAGAACCTGGAGATGAACGTGACAGTACAGAATGTACTGCAGGTAGCTCGGCGGGTGCTCATGGGCCTTCCTGAACCTGGGTGAGTGGGGGAGGGAGGGGCAGCACCTCAAGGAACCTGCCGTTCCAGATCCTGGAGGCAGCTGACAAGACGCAAGCACTGGACATGAAGCGGCACTGCCTGCACATCATCGTGCACCAGTTCACCAAGGTCAGGGCCCTCCCAGCCCAGCACTCACTGCCAACCCATCTTTAGGACCCACTTCCGCCCGCATTAGCCTTGGCCAGGTGTGGGGGTGGGGGGTGCGTGGAATCTGCTCATCTCCTGCAGCACTGGTCCCTGGGGTTAGCCAAGCAGAGTACCCACCCACTGGCCATTTGGAGTCAGCCTGTGCCCTGACTTGGTTGAGCTCCTGCGAGACTCTGGAGCCCAATCTGGCCCTCACGGGAATCCGGTTCCATCCTGTTTGGGCCTTTTGGTTGCCTCCTGCAGGTGTCCAAGCTGCCCACACTGCGCTCGCTGAGCCAACAGCTGCTGCTTGACATCATAGACTCCCTGGCCTCCCACATCTCTGACAAGCAGTGCGCAGAGCTAGGAGCTGACATATGAGACCCCATGTGGTGCTGGCCCACTCGAGAAGAATAACCATGCCTGTTCCTGCCCTGCCCACTGCAGACTATGCTGGCCACGCTCAGGCCTCAGGTGGAGTGGTTGGACCTGCCAGCCGAGGGGCAGGGTGCCCAGAGTCTCCGGAGGGAAAGAGGACATGGGGGGCTCTGGATGCCCCATTTCACTGCTAAGGACAACTCCCACAGGGAGTGATGGTAAAACAGACCCCCTGGGTGGCACCCTCTCCTCAGTTGGAGGTGTGGGTGGGAAGCCAGGGCCCAGCAGTGGGGAGAGCCCACTGTGGAGCTGGTTTGAGGCTGCCCATCCAGCAGGGACTGTGTATGGCTTGTGGGTCTGGCCACTGGATCCTATTGCCCCGAGACCCCTCTGATGTGGGCTACATAGTACCCCCTCACCTTCACTGAGGTTGCTCTAAGGGCCCCTACTGTCATCCAGAGCTTGGGGGTGGACAATAGTAACGGGCAGATGAAATCTGACTCAGGATGAATTTTGTGAAGGGCCCTGATGCCGAACTGGGCCTTAGCTTCCAGAGGGGCTGCAGGATCCCACTCCACTGTGTGCACATCAGGAGTCCCCAGTTGTGCCAGGGAGACGTCAGTGAAAGTGCCCCCCCCCCCCCCCCCAGGTCCCCATCTGTCCCTAAGTATTTATTCTTTGTCATAGACATGCCATTAAGACCACAGTAGTGCTACCTATTACACCTCATGGGTACAGGCCCCACGGGTGGACTCTGGCCCTCAGCTGTCCCTGAGCTGGGGATGGATCATGTGGCCCAAGTGCTTGAGACTGGCCAATCCCATCCCGTCTTCTATCTGTGTCAGCAACTCCCAGCCACATCTAGGGGATACCCAGGGATATGGGGTGGGGAGGGGAGAGGGGTTGTGGCAGAAATCCTGAAGTCCCAAGGCCGCCTTGCTCCTGCCTAGGCTGGGAAGCTAAAGGATTGGGCACCATGTCCTTTCCTGCCCCCCAACAGAAGGCCCTGTGTGAGTCCACCCTAATACAACAGGCACTTCTGCCTCCTCTCTGGGAACAAGAACCCCAGGGATCC
This sequence comes from Panthera uncia, assembly GCF_023721935.1. Taxonomy (NCBI): domain Eukaryota; kingdom Metazoa; phylum Chordata; class Mammalia; order Carnivora; family Felidae; genus Panthera; species Panthera uncia. The sequence continues at coordinate 10,725 of NW_026057861.1, forward strand.
TTCTGCCCTGGCTGCCAAGAAGCCACGTTAGGGGGAAACAGTCCCCCTTGTCTCCTCCCTCCAGTTGCATCCCCATGCAATGGCACTTGCCACTCCTTGGCCCTTGCTGAAGAGCCCCAGATGGTGCCATGTAGTTGGACAGGGAGCCCTGGTCCCAGGTGGGCATCCTTAGGCAGGAGGAGTCCATCCATAAGGCTGCCGGCAAGCTAGGAAATGGCCTGGCACAAGATGAGCCTTGGTGAACTGCAAACCCTGCTCTACAGTGGACCCTTGTAACTGGTCGTTTGACTTTTTCTTCCAGACATGATATGAATAAATGAAGTTACACACCAAGGACCCTAGAAAGCCAATTTCACAGCATTGTGTGGCACTTTCCAGGACTAGAGAGAATTCAGCTATGCTCTTGGGGCTATTGTAGCCACAGCCAGCAGGGAGGTCATGTGTGCAGTTGATCACCCTGCACACTGAACTGTTTGCCACAATCACAGACTCAGAGAAGCCTACTTTCCAGTCAGCTTGAAGAAAAATGGGGACTCCAGTTGAGGCCAGGATTGCTGTCTTCATGCCTGCCTCCAAGTTTCCCCCACCTCTTCTCAGACCTCCGGGGACTAAAGTGTCACTTGCTGGGCCCTTACTACTTGCCAATCATAGTAGCACTAGGTCAGAAATTGCCATCTTTGTCCGTTTTTCAGATGAGCCAGGCCCAGCGTAAGTGGGTGGCTGGTCTGCAGGCTGGGGTTCAGATGTTGTACCCTACTGACTGCTGGGCAGATTAGGCTAGTGGATAAAAGCCATGCAGGTGTTCTTGTAAAGAGACTGACTCTGGCCTGGGTTTCAGAAATGTTTTCAAAGGGACTAGACTACTTCTGTCTGGGCTGTTTCAGGTATCAAGGAGAGGGTGCCTGGCACTGTTGCTGGCCTCTGCTCACACCATCCTGTCCCTCAAAACCCTGTGGGGACTGGAGTTGCATGAGGTGGGGTGGGCAAAAAGCTGGATTTTCTGCTCTTCACCGCTGACAGCTTGGGTAATTGGGGAGGGGCCCCAGCCCCTAGCTGAGCCAGATAGCAGGGCCTCCTAGAATCCACTTTATTATGGCATCTGGCAGGTCTGGTGGACACAGCTCAGATGGGGTCCTTCTCCAGGTGGATTCTAAGGGGGGGAAGAGGCTGAAGCCCTAAGAGGCAACCTCTCAAGTCAGCCCCGGGCCCAGCAGCCCCTCACTCAAGCCATGCTGTTGCTCAGCTGCATGGCAAAGTCCTGCACATGCTCCTTCAGAGTCTGGCGGGCATCTGCCTGTGCCCGCTTCTCCCGTGCCCGCTCTTGCTGCAGCTTGTTCAGCCGCAGCCGCAGCCGCTGCTCTCGCCGCTTGCAAGCCTGCAGCTGGCGCTGGGCCTTGTCCAGGGCATCAAGTGCGGCCTCAGCCCGCCGTTTCCAGAGCAGGGCACTGCCCACCTGGTAGCTGTGCTCATTCTGGATATAGGCTCCGGCTGGGGGTGGGAGACGAAGCATGTAGGCTGAGGGGGAGACAGGCCGTGGCTCAAGGGGGGATGGCTGCCGCTCTGGCTCCCGCTCCGGCGAGGGCTGGGCACTGCAGCCTGCTTCATCTGCCTGGGCACCCAAGGGCCCCAAGAGGTCTGAGAAGGGGCTGCTGAGGCCAGCCTCCAGTCTCCCAGTGGGGGAGGCAGGCAAAGCAGCAGGTGCTGAGGCCTCTTCCACAGGAAAGCAGGCGACATCAGCAGGTGGTGGTGGAGAAAATGGAGTCGTGGGCCCACGGCCCTCAGAGCAGCTGAGAGAAAAGAGAGAGAGAGAGAGACACTAATAGGCCAGGCCAAGGCCTTCCCAGACTCTACTTCACCGGCCCACCCTAGTCTACTCCACTGGTTTAGAACCCTGTCCAGCAAGACTGCTGGCACACATCCTAAAGCCCAGTCTCTCAGATTTGGGGTGGGAATGGGGCACCCTCCACCCACAGCACATACCGCTTCCTGCATCGCCGGAGCCGGCTGACGTCGGGGGGGCCAGGTGGGTAACTGTGCCCCTTGGTCTTGGTTGTCCGGCGTAACTTGGAGAAGGACTCAAATATTGTGGGAACTGCCCCCTCCTTCAGCCTGTGATACCCGCTGTGGGGAAAAACAGCCTGGATGAGGTGGACAATAAGCATTGCCCCCCAGGGCCAGCTGCAGGGCACAGAGCTAGCATGCCCCCAGCACCCCAGATCAGGCTCTCCCATGCTAGCACAGTGGGAGGTGGGTAGGCATGTTGCCAGCACTTAGTTTAGGGAATGCCACTTTAGGTAGAATTACACCAATCTCTTTCCTGCAGGGCTCTTCAAAATTAGATGTGTAAAAAAAGACTGTACTAGAACTAGGCTGACCAGCCAAAACGAATAATTTCATTGTGGGAGCGCCTGGGTGGCTCAGTTGGTTAAGCATCTGACTTCAGCTCAGGTCATGATCTCACAGTCCGAGAGCTCGGGCCCCGCACCGGGGCTCTGTGTTGACAGAGCCTGGAGCCTGCTTCGGATTCTTTGTCTCCCTCTCTCTCTGCCCCTCCCCTGCTCACGCTCTGTCTCTCTCTCTTTCTCTCAAAAATAAACATTAAAAAAAAATTTTTTTTAAAAGAATAATTTCATTGTGGATTTGCTGGGAGGACTGGGGTTCTAAAGAATAGCCTTTGAAAAAGCTAATGTTTTCCTCTCCCGTCTCTAGCACAGTTACCCTGAGGGGGTGGGTCTTACTGTCACTGAGGTGCAAAGCTGGGAAAAAGCAGCCACACCGCGTAACCAGGTCGGCCTGGGCTCCAGCCAGTGGCTTCAGGATCGTCCTCATCTGGCCGTACAGCTGCCCCAATCGGCCGACTACTCTGATGCTTCAAACCCTGCCCCAGTGACCACTGCCACAGAGGCTCACCTGATTCCCACCAGCTCAAAGCAGTTCTCCTCGAAGTGCTTGGAGCAGAAGTAGATGTACTCGGAAGCCGGGTCCCACAGGCCCTGGCCGCTGGGGTCCAGCCGCTGGCAGTTGGCCAGCCACAAGCCTCGCCTCGGGTTGTCCTTCTTGGGAAGTCTGCGGAGCCACAAACCAGTAAGCACCAGGGTGTCTGTAGCCCTGGGCTGAAGCTGCTCAAGCACTCCAGACGGCAAGGGCTGGTCATGCACACGCCACCACCAGACCTCCCTTCAACCCTGCCAGGTAAACACCGCCCACCAAGGTCCAGATGAGGAAACTGAGGCCTCCAGGAAAGCAACTTCCTTAGCGTCACCTGGCAGGTGAGAGTCAGAAAGCGGAGGGACGCAGGCTGGTGGACCTCCCATGCTTCCTCTCCCACCTAGGCTCAGTCGCACCCGCCCCGCCCCTCTCCCCCCTACAAATACAAGCAACGCGCCAACCAGACGAAAGCGCACGCGCAATCGTGGCTCCACGAAGAGGGTAAAACCGGCGCAGGCACACGTGAGCCTTCGCGTGCCAGCACGCACGCGCGCTGACCTGTGGAAAGAGATGCCGCGGTTGCGCGTCTCGCGCGTGTCCCTTGTGCAGCAGCCGGCGGCGGAGCAGTGACGCGGCATCTGGGGAAGAGGCGGGAGCTTGGTCGTGGGCGGCTTTCCAGGCCCGGAAGGGCCTCGCGCCCCCAGCCGCCGATCCGCTCCTGGCGGCCCTGGCCTGCCGGGTCTCCCCCGGCCCGATCTCGCCCGAGCCCCGTCCCAGCCCGTTCTCCTGACTCCCGTCAGCGGCACTCACGATCTCGCCATTGCTGCGCCACCGAAGTCTCGCGAGGAGTGGAGCGCGGTGGAAGTTGATACCATAGAGACTCGGAAGAGCGAGGCACTCGACCCAGGGGCGGGGCGAGGCGGGCACCGGAAGCGGCGGGAGCGTAATGTCGCTGCCAGGTCTGCGTCGTCCCACCCTCCCTGAGCGCCTGCGCGGTAGCACACTCGGGCTCTTTTGGCTTTTCAGGCCAAACTCTTAGCGGTCAACACCTCGGCACCGAAGGAGCGGCGCCCCGCTCGTTGGCGCAGAGTCCCCGTAGTGTATGGGTCTGGTGGCGCGGCAGCGGGAAACAGGCAGGGTCCCGGGATCCACGCTGGCAGCGCGGGAAAGGCTAGACTGCAAAAAGGAAACTCCCCAACTAGAAAAAGGGGCCAGGAGGGGCACCTGGGTGGCTCGGTCGGTTAAGCCTCCGACTTCGGCTCAGGTCATGATCTCACGGTCCGTGAGTTCGAGCCCCGCGTCGGGCTCTGTGCTGACCGCTCAGAGCCTGGAGCCTGTTTCAGATTCTGTGTCTCTCTCTCTCTCTGCCCCTCCCCTGTTCATGCTCTGTCTCTTTCTGTCTCAAAAATAAACGTTTAAAAAAAAAATTAAAAAAAAAAGGAGGGGGGGCCAGGATACGTGATCAGTATAACCCGACAAATTCAGTGCCCATAGCTTATTCTGGGAGAGGTGCCATGGGTGGGCGGTGATGGGCAGAAAGCCCTCTTACAGTTCCTTCTGACAGGCACACGGCTGAGTTAGAGGTGAAAACAAAAAACTTCAAGGAATGAGAGCCTCACAGTAAATAAGTTTGCACTGGGGCGGGGCTGCCTCCCTGGACCCTCCCACAAGACTGGGTGAAAGTAGCCAATCCACAATTTAGAAGACAACCAAATTACTATTCCATTCTTCAAAGAACATCAAGAATGGGTGAAGGAGGGGCGCCTGGGTGGCGCAGTCGGTTAAGCGACCGACTTCAGCCAGGTCACGATCTCGTGGTCCGTGAGTTCGAGCCCCGCGTCAGGCTCTGGGCTGATGGCTCGGAGCCTGTTTCCGATTCTGTGTCTCCCTCTCTCTGCCCCTCCCCCGTTCATGCTCTGTCTCTCTCTGTCCCAAAAATAAATTAAAAAAAAAAAAAAAAAAAAGGGTGAAGGATTTAAGAAATGCCTAAATTTAAAGTAACCAAAGCATTCTTCCTAATTCCTTCAGCCACGCCTTTTGACACTTTCTTTCTAGGGTTAAAGTGGTAACTAGACATACAGACATGCTTAATTTTTTTAGAGGAAACATGTTTTTCCCCTGTAAATGCACCTGGAAAAGGCAGGTGTCTAGATCGGGAATTATGGCAAAAGCACAATGGACATGATGCTTCAATATAGAAACTTTAATAGGTAAACATATCTTGTAAGGTTATAATGGGGATGATACAAAGGGATGGTTGCCAGAGGCACTCATTCAGTATTCTTCCCCTTCTTCAGCCTCTGCTTCCACGGAATCCACACCCACCTCTTCATAATCTTTCTCCAGAGCTGCCAGGTCCTCCCGGGCCTCGGAGAACTCCCCTTCCTCCATGCCTTCCCCCACGTACCAGTGCACAAAGGCTCGCTTTGCATACATGAGGTCAAACTTATGGTCTAGGCGGGCCCAGGCCTCGGCAATGGCGGTAGTGTTGCTCAGCATGCACACGGCCCGCTGCACCCTGGCCAGGTCCCCTCCGGGAACGACAGTCGGGGGTTGGTAGTTGATGCCCACCTGCCAGAGAAGGGGAAGAAAACAGTCTGTGAAACTTGTGTCAAACCCAGAAATGGTAGCTGCTTTCATGGAAACAAAAGACATGCAGGTGCCTTCTTTGTGCCCGGCAAGGTGTCAGGTGAGCAGGGTGCTGGTTTCCAGACCAGCAAAACTGGGGAAAGGAGCCCTGGCTCCCGGCTCAGTCCCAAGTTGCCTGAAGGGCTGTGTCCCAGCAACTGAGACATGTGACAGGTGCTCAGGTAACAGGGCTGTTTCTTCTAAAAGGGGACACTGCTTTGTATTCCTCATGTTATTTTCCCCATAGGCTTCTACAAGATGGGGATTCATTTCTGGAGCTGAAACCTTTTCCACTCGATTCAGAGTACTATGGTTGTTATCACCAGGGGAGATCGTACCCCCGGTCTCCTACCAAATGAGCCAGCCTGTGCATAACAGGGCGACAGGCACACCCTCAGGTCCTAGGACTGTTGCTACTACTGCAACAGGAGGTGGCCTATGTGTGTGCTAAGTAGGAGAAAGGGGGTGATATTCGAGGGCTGGGTCCAAAAGGGGAGGCATTCTAAGTTTCCAAACCAGGAGACAACACGACCAGAGGTTTGGGCAGGGATACACAGGGTCAGTTAGAGCTGGGGTCGGCAAACTTTGTCTATAAAGAGCAAGACAGGGACGCCTGGGTGGCTCAGTTGGTTAAGGTGTGCAACTTCAGCTCAGGTCGTGATCTCACGGCCTGAGTTCGAGCCCCGCGTCGGGCTCTGTGCTGACAGCTCGGAACCTGGAGCCTGTTTCAGATTCTGTGTCTCCCTCTCGCTCTGACCCTCCCCCCGTTCATGCTCTGTCTCTCTCTGTCTCAACAATAAAAATAAACGTTAACAAAAAAAAGAGCAAGACAGCACATATTCTAGGCTGGGTGGGCCACATGGTCTCTGTCACAATTGCTTAATTCTCTCTTTGGAGCACAAAAGCAGCCACAACGAGACACCAATGAACAGGTGTGGGTGTGTCCACATAAAACTCTACATGGCTGGTCTGCCAACTGTGCCGATCCCTGAACCCAGAATAGGAAGGGCTAGTGAAGGACCCGCTGCAGCAAGCCCACCAGAAGCAGTAAGGTCTGAGCCAGCTAGGCGGCATGGAAAGCAAGGCAGAGGGAAGCACATTTTCCCAGATGGAAAGCATCGACAGTTTAGCGTCCAAGTACTGGACAAAGCTGAAGAGCTACAGCAAGTTTCCTATTCTGTATCAGATGGAAGACTGGCACAAACTGTGTTGGAGGCAGCCTCTGTCCAAACTTGCCAATCTTACTAACAGAGAAATGAGTATGTTGCCATTTCTTCCGAAAACATCCATGACCATTTTTCGTTAAATCAAATGCTGCATGGGACATTTAGGTTTGGTTTAATTTCCTTATGCCTGAAGAATGACGTGGGATTTAGGAACACTGATGTTTATAGTGATACCCCGATTTCAAATATCCACATAAATTGTCAAAATGCCCTTGAAAATTGCTACATTTCTAAGTCCAAACTATTTTTCCCACACTAATTCTTTCACCCAGAAGCGGCAACAAAAATCCTTCCCCAAACTTTCTGTTCTGTTAAAAAAGAAAATTCTCACACAGATACACAATGTGATAACTCAGGAAGGGAGTTCAAATGGCACCACTGAATAAATTATCACTCTGGCTCACTAATTTGTGACCAAGGGGCTGGCTGCCATGATGGAACAGGGCATCCCCTACAAAGGGCATGCTGTGCTTGGTCGGCTGCCTGCTGACCGGGAACACCACTCAACATCACCCAGTCCTACCTTAAATCCAGTTGGGCACCAATCCACAAACTGGATGGTGCGCTTGGTCTTGATGGTGGCGATGGCTGCGTTGACATCTTTCGGGACCACGTCCCCCCTGTACAACATGCAGCAGGCCATATACTTGCCGTGCCGAGGGTCACACTTGACCATCTGGTTAGCCGGCTCAAAACAGGCATTGGTGATCTCGGCCACAGACAGCTGCTCGTGGTACGCCTTCTCCGCTGAGATGACCGGGGCGTAGGTGGCCAGGGGGAAGTGGATGCGGGGGTAGGGGACCAGGTTGGTCTGGAATTCCGTCAAGTCCACGTTCAGGGCCCCATCGAATCGCAGGGAGGCCGTGATGGAGGACACGATCTGCCCGATCAGACGATTAAGGTTGGTGTACGTGGGCCGCTCGATATCCAGGTTGCGCCGGCATATGTCGTAGATGGCTTCGTTGTCCACCATGAAGGCACAGTCAGAATGCTCCAGGGTCGTGTGGGTGGTCAGGATGGAGTTGTAGGGCTCCACCACGGCCGTGGACACCTGGGGGGCCGGGTAGATGGCAAACTCCAGCTTGGACTTCTTGCCGTAGTCCACCGACAGCCGCTCCATGAGCAGGGACGCAAACCCAGAGCCGGTGCCGCCCCCGAAACTGTGGAAGATGAGGAAGCCCTGCAGCCCCGTGCACAGATCCGCCTGAGAGAAACCAGAGACCGCGAGTCAGTGCCCGCGGAAGCCACACCGCCGACCTCCAACAAGCCACGCTCACTTCTTTGCCTCTGCGGGATGATCACACATTCAAATCGTCCACAGCGCACGTGCAGGACGCTCAGGAGCAAAGCAAGGCAGACGTTAGAGATGTACGGACGCACTGAAGCCACACGTGAAGGGAAACGTGGACTCAAGATTCTGGCCTGGGGTTTTGCCAGAGCGACCTCCTGGTCGCAATCCCTGCATACCCTCCCGTCCGGGGCAACGTCCACAGGAAGCCTTCTCGGCACCCCCTTACCAGTTTTCGGATCCGGTCCAGGACCAGGTCGACGATCTCCCTGCCGATGGTATAATGGCCTCTGGCGTAATTGTTGGCTGCGTCCTCCTTCCCGGTGATCAGCTGCTCTGGGTGGAAGAGCTGCCTGTAGGTCCCTGTGCGCACCTCATCTACAAAGAGGACACGTGGGCCGCAGGGCTTCAAGCCCGTTGTTAACTCACCAGGAGGGGTGGGTTTGGGGACCGTCGGGATCTACCAAGCACGTGCCGTTCCTCGCGGTCGGCAGCATCAGGGTCTCGTAGAAAACGTCTCTGCGTAACACGCAGACCACAACAGCAATCTATGGCTCAGCAGGTAAAGTCAAGTGGAGGTACAAAGTCCAATCTGACTGGTCCTCAAAGGAGGGAAACCACTCACACCCGCACACAGGTGACTCTGCACGTGCATACATATGTCCTCCTACCCACAGCTACCTCAAAGAGTGTAACTAAAAAATCGCTTACATGCTAGACGGTCACCAGGTCAGCATGACTTTGGCCGGCCAGTCCCATCAGGGCACCCTCTGTGGCCTGCCTCTCACAGGCTTTAGGGTGACATCCTGTCTTCCCCTGGGTGGCCACTGAAAGGTGCTCTCTCCTTGCAGCTCTCCCTGGCAACCACTTCAGCCTTCTAATCTGGAGGAAGCCAACGAATGTTCTCTACTTACCTTTCTGTCAGATGCAGGTCAAGATTCTCACGCAGCAGCATCTTGGTGTGCGCAGCGTTAAGGAGGGACCAGTGCCTGGGCACCCCGCAGGTGGAGTCTACACAACCACCTGCCTGGGGCTGAGGCGGCCACGAGTGAATCTATTACCAGCCTATGTTTTTCCTGTACGTTAGGTTCTCCTAACTTAGGAGCCTCAGTTTCTCACCCGATGTAGCCACAGGCGTGTACTTGTACACCCCGTCCTTTCTGCAGAAAGGATTCAAAGGAGCACAGGGGGCATGGAGGGGGCTTCAGGGAGGCTCTCCCACTCTCCCGGGAAAGCCGCCCAAGTGCCCGAGCACCTACCGACCACGGTGGGCTCCAGGTCCACAAACACCGCTCTGGGCACATGCTTGCCAGCCCCAGTCTCGCTGAAGAACGTGTTGAACGAGTCATCCCCACCACCGATGGTTTTGTCACTTGGCATCTGACCATCGGGCTGAATTCCATGTTCAAGGCAGTACAGTTCCCAGCAGGCATTGCCGATCTGGACACCTGCCTGCCCCACGTGGATAGAGATGCACTCGCGCTGGGAACCAGAACACAAACGTTGAGATCCCCTTGTCTTCAAGGGAACCAACACTATATGGCATGGAAACCATATTAACACACACATCTATATGTACTTCACATTGTCTATGGCTTTCCCAGACCTTTCCCAGAAGGCGTATGTGACCCTTTTCAAGTCCCTATGAAAACTGAGGTGCTCTAAACCACCCGAGCTACTAAGTGCCGGACTTAGCCCCTACACAAAAGCGTTTGCTACCATACACGTAATGTCAATGGTAAACGCCACACCGTACAGTCACATACAGCCACAGTCACCATACAGCCACAGTTATTCTCTAAAGAATATAGCTACTAGTTTCTGATGGTGTCCTGTCCAAAGAGAATGTAACAACTAATAGATCAGGGAAGGAAGAGTGGACTTGGACACAGGTCACCATGGCCCAGGTGCCAGTGGTCACCATATGTGTGTCATCCATCTACCCATCTACAGCTACCCTCTATTTTCTCCACCCAGGGCTGTGCTCAGGGAGGCTGACCCATCTGGACTGCATGAAAGGGGCTTCCTTGCACCTGGCTTCTGGTTGCATTAGCCAAGGCAGGCATCAGCAAGAGACTGCGAGGTTAGAGGACAGTGTGGTCAGGGTGCTCACTTCCTGGCTCCCACCCTGCCGGACTGCCATGGGCTCCCTGAGTGTGTTTATCAAGGCCACAAACTTTCAGCAGTCAGTGTTCTTTATAAAGCCACCTTCTCAACTTCTAGTAACCACTCCCTTCACCTCAAGGCTAGGAGTTAATGGCAACCAGGCATCACAAATGGTAGGACACTACACTGTCCTTTGGTGGTTTCCTTAGACTCAAAGTACCTATTTTTTGACTGTATCATATCTTTCCCGCCATAAACATAACTGTACAGTCATTAATCATTTGTTCTATTTTAGACACCGTATCCTCACAAATACATAGAGGAGATCAAATAAAATTCAAGGTGTCCCACCTACCCTAAATCCTAATATACAATACCAAGAACTTGAAGTCCTGTTTTTAAGTTTGGCAGGTAATTTTTTTTTCTTATTTTTAAGGTTTGTTTATTATGGAGAGACAGCACAAGCAGGGGAGGGACAGAGAGAGGAGGAGACAGAATCCGAAGGAGGCTCCAGGCTCTGAGCTGTCAGCACAGAGTCCGACACGGGGCTCGAACCACAGACCGTGAGATCATGACCCGAGCTGAAGTCGGACGCTTAACCGCCTGAGCCAGGTGCCCCTGAAGTCCCGTTTTTTATTACACAAACACCAACTCTCCAATTAGGGGCATAGAGATTCACGTAACGCCACAATACCCTAAGAATCCCTCCCAGAAGGAACTATTATTCACTTGCAGAAAGAACTTCTCCAATGACAAGGAATGCACTCCTTCAGAGAAGAAATTCATCAACACTCTGGGAAGTCTTTTGGAATCCACACAATCACACCATTTACAGATCAGTATTATTCATTTTGCCTTACTTATATCCAGGCAGCCTATGCTTCACAGGATGCCTGATTTAGTTTTCTACGGACTCAGCCCTAGTATGATCACAGTAAGCTCTGTACCCTGAGAAAATCCCTCAGTTTTTTCTTTTACAAAATGGGGGCTGGTGTGCTACATGATCTGCAAGGCCACTTCCATCTGATTATCCAATGAAACTAATGAAAAGCAGTCAGAAAAATCATTCCTAGCTTTCAATAGAAAGCCATTCAAAATTCATCACCAACCTCACCTGGATCATTAAAATTTTACCTTACTTTACTCAGCCTTATCTTCATCCTCTTTCTTTTCAAGCTCCAGTCCAACTGCTCTCTTCATATTCTTGGCAGATTGCTTTGTTCCGTACGTACCCAGAAGCTTCAGCTTCCAGACAGCAAATGCGCAGACCTTTCTGCTCTCTTCCTCCTGTCAATTGTTTCTACTGATCCCCTACCCGCTAACAGTCCTCAAAGTAATCACCGGCCTTCTCAGGCCACTAGAGATCCACAGACCTCTTCAGGGTAATTGGAAATTAAAGCGATTTCACAGTAGGACTACTGAGATAACCAGCCCTTTTCACCGTGTTCACATTTCACCGTGTTCACTGATGGTGCATAATCAAACAGTGGGTAAAACTGGGGTGCTTGGGTGCCTCAGTCAATTAAGCATCCAACTTCAGCTCAGGTCATGATCTTACCATTTATGAGTTTAAGCCCCGCGCTGGGCTCCGCACTGACAGTGCAGAGCCTGCCTGGGATTCTCTCACGCTCTCTCAAAACAATAAACTTAAAAAAAAAGGGGCGGGGGTAAAACTGTTAATGCCCTAGTACAAATCAAGGTAGTGGCACCAAACTATACCAGTGTTCGTTAGATTCTTCACCCTTATGCACTCACGGTAAAAAGACAAAAAAAAAAAAAAAAGTCAATTTCATTTCAGAATATTCATGATGAAGCAAAAAATGATTATTTTATAAAACATCCACCCTCAAGTACTGTGACAAAACGGAAAGTATCCATAAAGCTCTTGTGCACCTGCTGAAATACAGCTGTTTTAAGAAATAGCACTTGTGTGCTTTCAGTTGCCAACTGAACTAGCTTTTTTCACAGAATGTTATTTTCCTTGCAAGAGCCGACAAACTATGGCTATTGCAACTTGGATATCTGGTGTTTATGTCAGCATGTTGTCTTAAAGTAAATAAATATTTTTAAAATTTCTAACATGGCAAACGACTACGGAGATAACCCACATAAACAAAGGCTTTTTGGAGTCCTACTTTGTTACACTGTAGAGATGTCCATGGAGTGCCTGGGTGGCTAAGATGGTTAAGCGTGACTCTTGCTTCCCCATCAGGTCATGATCTCATGGTTTGTGAGTTTGAGCTCACTGGGCTGGCAGTGCAGAGCCTGCTTGGGATTCTCTCTCTCCCTCTCCCTCGCCCCTCCGCCACTTGCACTCTTTCTCTCTCTCAAATAAACTCTATAAAAAAAGAAATACTGTAGGGGCACCTGGGTGGCTCGGTCAGTTAAGTGTTGGACTTCAGCTCCGGTCATGATCTCATATCACATGAGTTCGAACGCCACGTTGGGCTCTGTGCTGACAGCTTAGAACCTGGAGCCTGCTTCGGATTCTGTGTCTCCCTCTCTCTCTGCCCCTCCCCCACTTGTGCTGTGTGTATGTCTCTCTCTCTCAAAAATAAACATACGTTAACATACATACATACATATATACATACATACATACTGTAGGGATGTCCTGGGACCCCAACGTTTGAGAACCACCTTCCAGGCCTCAGGAACCCAACATAACGGCTGTCCTCAGAGACTGAGTCAAGGCCACCCAACAAGTCAAGGTCACCCAGCTTCCAACCTGGCTCATAAAGTTACAATTTTCGAGGAGACATCTGCACCTGCCGACCCCCCTTCATCCGGGACATTACCACGACGCAGGTTGCCGCTGCCCTCAGGGTTCGCACACCCAGAGAACAAGCGAGAGGACTATCATCTGTTCGTCAGGGCAGCCCTGGGCCTCCCGTGCCCCCCCCCCGCCCCCCCTTTCCCCCATCTCCCCCCCCCCCCCCCCCCCCCCCCCCCCCCCCACACACACACACACACACACACACACACACACACACACAGCCCCGGCCCTAGGATTTGTCGCAGTCTTGCCCCACCCAGGGGCCTCATGTGGCGGGCTTCATCCTCCCTCCTGCCTGGGCCTCTATGACCCGAGAGTGGCCAGGGGGGGACCTCACCATGGTGAGTTCAGCTGCTGCCCAACGCCGTTACCAGACCTCAACCGCTGCCACAGACGCCACGCGCCCAACTGCCGCTGCTGCGCTGTGCACACGGCCCGGGATTGGCCCGCCGCTGCCCAGGTGCCCATTGGTCCTCAGTGCCTCGGGGCGGACCTAGGCCTGGAATCCCGCTTCTGATTGGACGTTACTTGACTTGCGGAGTATGGTGCTTTCTGATTGGATATGGCTTTGGCGGGAAGGCTGTGGCCTAGCCAAAGCAGAGCATTCTGATGCATCCTGGGATGTTAGGTGGGAGTGGTCACGGATTTCTCTGCGTGGGACATAGCACATTTTCGCGCACGTAAGGCCTCAATGTGCGCGTGGCTTCACGCCAAGCTTGTGCCGCCTTCTTGCTTGGAGGCCCAGGCCCACTCACCTGTCTGCTCGTGATTCCGGTCTTTGCAAACGAGACACCCTCTCAAGGCCTGCCCACCATCTACCTGTAACTAATGCAAAGGAGAGCTGCTCTCCCGTGCTTCGCAAGCCAATAAAAGACTTGCACCAAGTTTTTGCCTTGAAGATAGGCTATTGGTTGGTGTGGCACCACCCAGGAGAACGTAAAACCGGTGTTCAACGTCCCGAACTCCCTGATGGCTTATAAACGAGGGGGTTTACGGGGAAATTTGGGGGGGGGGGGGGGGGGGGGGGGGTCTCCTGAGAAGGTGGACGCTGTTGATTGGAGGCTTATGAAGTCATGTTCACAGATGTTACTTTGTTACTTCAAGTGGCTTCATCTGGTCCGCGGAGGTGTGTTCTATGTCAAGAGACTTGAGATAGACTAACAACTAACAAGATGGATGCCAGCTTCATACCCAAAATCTGCACCCAGCTTTCTTGTCCACCCTTTTTCCGGTGCAGAAAGGCCTTTGCCATCCAGCGCCCGGGAACCAGGCAGGATTTGATTACTTCTTTAATCTGGGGATTTCTGAGTTTCTGGGGACAAGGGAGTTGGAGGGTATACCCCAGGCTCCCCCCGCCAAGGCTGGGTTGGAGTGCAGTGTCCATTTTGGGGAACTTTGGTACAATCACCTGATTCTTCCATTCTGTAAAGACTGACTTAACTTTCTTTGGGATCCACTGTGTATTTATTTCTGAGAAAAGCAGGGTAAAAGGAATTCTGGCATAACCCCAAACTTATCACCAGAATGCAACATCCTTTCTGGTGATTCCCTAGAGCATGTTGGAGCAGACCCTTAACTTATTACAGATGAGCGGGGAACTCTGCCCCTGCAGTGGAACACAACAGGGAGAGGAGCTGGAAGTTTTCTGTAGGCCTTGGGAACATTTGGATAGTATGATTCGGTCGGCCCTTAGAAAGATAGCTTTGGCAGCAGGGAGGAGGGAGATGGAAGGAGGTCAACGGAGAGCCAGGGAAACCAGGAGAAACCCTCCCTGCTTCTTCCCTCCAAGAGAGTGAATCCTTCTATCTTAGGTCACCTGCCATAACAGAACACCATGGACCGGGTAGCATAAGTAACAGAAGTTTATTTTCTGGCGGTTCTAAAGGCTAGAAGAGTAATGCAAGGTCAAGTTCTGGAAGGGTTGGTTTCTAGCGAGGGCTCTCTTCCTGATTGCAAAAGGCTCCCTTCTTGCTGTGTCTGCCTATAGGG
>NW_026057862.1:0-513 GCF_023721935.1 Panthera uncia
TTTTTTTTTTTTTTTTGAGAGAGAGAGATAGCAAGTGGGGAAGATCTGATCTGTGATGCGTGGGAGGGAGGTGGATACCACTCCTGATAAATTTGAAGGCACGTGCCTCATAAAAGCAAACCCACCCATAAACACTCAAGCAATGACCCTTTCCTCCTCCCCAGCTATCAATCAGTGTCACAATCTTCCCAGTGTCCCCAGTGAAAAAGAAGAGTCCTGGGCCTACTTTAGTTGTGCCTTAGCAGCCCTCTGCACTCCAATGAGGGGGAAAGAAAGTATCAAGGTTACTCTATGGGTGATTGAGCCCACAGTCAAGCTCCCACGCTGGCTGGGCTGGGTCCTCCCCAAGCAGAAGCAGAGAGGAGAGTAACCACCAGAAGAACAGCCCTATCCACGGGCTCAGTGCAGGGTATTGAGTGCAGAGAACACATCTGCTTTAGGTCTTAGCTCTGTGCAAACACCTCAGGTCCCTCTACTCGCACACTTCTCAGGCAGCTTCCCATGGACTGGAGC
>NW_026057863.1:0-5523 GCF_023721935.1 Panthera uncia
CAGATTTCAAGATATAATACAAAATTATATTAATCAAAACAGTATGAGGCAGATAGACCTGTAGAACAGGATACCAATCCCAGAAATAAAGACACACCTGTATAGCCAATTCATCTAGGACAAAAGAGGCAAGACAATATCATGGGAAAAAGGACAGTCTCTTCAACAAATGGTGTGGGAAACTTGTCCTCTAAATGCAAAAGAATGAAACTGGACTGCTTTATTACACTATATATAATAATAAACTCGAAATGGATACACTATATATAATAATAAACTCAAAATGGATTAAAGACCTGAAAGCAAGACCTGAAACCACAAAAATCCTAGAAGAGTGCACAGGCAGTAATTTCTATGAGATCATAGGTAGCAACGTTTTTCTATACATGTCTCCTGAGGCAAGAGAAACTAAGGCAAAAATAAACTATTGGGACCACATCAAAATAAAAAAGTTTTTACAGAGCAAATATAACAATCAACAAAACCCACAGGCAACCTTTCAAATGGGAGAAGATATTTGTAAATAACATATCTGATAACTGTTTTGTATCTAAAACATAAAAAAAACTTATACAACTTAACATAAAAAAAACACAAATAATCCAATTAAAAAATAGGCAGAAGACACGAACAGACACTTCTCCAAAGAAGACCTACAGAAGGCCAACAGACACATGAAAATACGCTCAACTTCATCCAACATCAGGCAAGTGCAAATCAAAACTATGATGACATACCACCTCACACCTTCAAAACGGCTAAAATAAAAAATGCAAGAAAGAACAAGTGTTGGCAAGGATGTTGAGAAAAAGGAACCCTTGTGCACTGTTGATGGGAATGCAAAACTGGTGCAGCCACTGTGAAAGATAATATGGAGGTTCCTCAAAATTTTAAAAATAGAACTACTCTACCCTCCCATAATGGCACCACTAGAAATATACTGAAAGTATATAAAGACACTAATTCAGAGAGATACATGGACCCCTATGTTTACAGCAGCATTATTTAACATTCCCAAATTATGTAATCAGCCCATGTCCATCAATTGATGAATGGACAAAAAAGATGTGGTACACACACACACACACACATACACACACACTTACATACACAATCACTGAAGTATTATTCACCCATTAAAAAGAATGAAATCTTTCCATTTGCAATGATATGGATGGAGCTAGAGTATATTATGCTAAATGAAATAAGTCAAAGAAAGACAAATAGTATATGATTTCACTCACATGTGGAATTTAAAAAAATAAAACAAAGGGGAAAATGTAAAAAAGAGAAAGAAACAAGCCAAGAAACAGATTCTTAACTATTGAGAACTGATAGTTACCAGAGGGGAGGTTGATGGGGAGATGTGTGAAATAGGTGATGGGGATTAGGTAGTGCACTTGTTGTCATAAGCACTGAGTAATGTATGGAATTCTTGAATCACTCTACTTTACACCTGAAACTCATATAACACTGAACATTAACTACTGGAATTAAAATTTTAAAAAGAAGAAATATATTAAAATATTAAAAGTAAGAAAATGACTTTTTACATAATACAGTATGTATGAGAACAATATACATGAACCTTGAAAAACATCTGTAAGTCATATTGACAAACATGGGCATTTTGAAGTAGCAACAATTAGCATTTGTTGATACAAATTAAGTGACTTGGTAAAATGGAATTATATTTTTCTGAATGGTCCACACTTCTTTCTCTGTAGAGTCAAATGGCTCTGTGTGAGCCTCTGGCTTCCAAAATTTTCTTCCCAATATATTTGGCAACTTCTGGGCACCATTCACAAGGATTTGTTGCACTTGATTTTATGAGAGTATTTCTTGGATTTTTATGCAGCAACTCTTTTTGTCAAATCACTTTGGCCATATCTCTCTTCTTTAAAAGGTTTTTTTTCATGTTTATTTATTTTTAGAGAGAGAGAGAGCACGTGGGTGTGGTAGGGGAGAGAGAGTGGGAGACACAGAACCCCAAGCAGGTTCCAGGCTGTCAGTGCAGAGCCCGATGCGGGGCTTGAACTCAGCAATCATGAGATCATGACCTCAGCCAAAACCAAGAGTTAGATGCTTAATTGACTGATCCATCCAGGTGCCCCTATCTCTATTCTAATGAGCTAAAGGATAAGGTGGATGTCGGTGGCTTACCTAGCTTTTATCTCATTGTTTGGCTCAGAGTGACATTCTT
Source organism: Panthera uncia (assembly GCF_023721935.1). Lineage (NCBI taxonomy): Eukaryota > Metazoa > Chordata > Mammalia > Carnivora > Felidae > Panthera > Panthera uncia. The sequence goes on from NW_026057863.1 coordinate 2,204, forward strand.
TACTGCTTTCTACATTTAAATAAAGAGTTATTTACAACTTATTTTAAAAGTTCTGGTGGAACACTTCACATACGTAATGAAATACTGGGTTTTAATAAAAGTTGTAATAAATTTCAAAGGATTGATATCCTACAAGGTGTTTCCCTTCCATAGTTATTGGAAGGTAGAAACTCAGTATGTATCTATAGAAAAAGGAAAACAAAGGAAACAAAATTTCACTATGCTGCCAGAGTATCTGCTGGTTTAGTATCCTTATAAAAATACATAATATGTATAGGTAAATCATAATTTTAAAGTATACATAAAATGCTGCATTATTCAAACCCAAACATATTTTAACAAAATGTCTATAATTAAAAGCAGCCGGTGAAATGAAATCCAAATTTACAAGCTATGTTGCTCAGATAACTTAAAGTATGTAAGCGGGGCAACTGGCTGGCTCAGTCATTTAAGTGTCTGACTTTGGCTCAGGTTGTGATCTCAGTTCACAAGTTGGAGCCCTGTGTAGGGCTCTGTGCTGACAGCTTAGAGGCTGGAGCCTGCTTCAGATTCTGTGTCTCCCTCTCTCTCTGCCCCTCTCCCACTCTTGCTATTTCTCTCTCTCTCTCTCCCTCTCTCTCTCTCTCTCTCTCTCAAAAATAAACATTTAATAAAAGGCATGTACCCTTAAAGCCATTCAAGGAATGACTCTCTTCATTCTTTACCATATGATTCCAATCAAGGATGGGCCAGAAATTAGCATTTCTAAATATTTCAGAAAGTGTGTTAAAAAGTGTTGAAAAGATTTTTAAGAATGTCTCTCTGTCTTTCTGTATCAGTGAGTATTAGTGCTCATCAGAATCTCCTAATAGCACCAAAACAAAGGCAAATGGATACACTCATTCAGATGTTAGAAGAATGGGAGATACACTATTAGGTCACTCACAGTTGGAGTTTCTGCAGGGCTTTTACTAAATGCTGATCACCAGTGTAAGTTAGGTGGAGTTTTGTGAGAGAATAGTGTTTGGTGGCCAAGACCTCTTTGGGCACTTCTTCCTAGGTGGAATATATGACAGATAAGGGAGTAGGAGAGGTAATACAAGGAAGCTACTCTTACCAGCTCTGAAGGAGCTGATGAAGACCAAATATGCATTCAAGAAGCCCACGTGATCCTCAAGCTGTGGATAGTGCCTAATGTGGTCATCCAGGATGGACACTGGACTGCAACAGCATTTATCTGTATAGTTCCAAAAACTCTCAATAGGGATTCACAGGATCCAATGGCCCATAGATAAGATGAATGGGAATGGTTACAGAAGCAAGAGCTCCTACACATTGTTTTCTAAACTTCTTCCTCTGGTTGATAACTAAGTTCCCATAATTGTTGCATATCCCTGCCCACATGTCCCACAGTTCATTCTCAGAGAATCGAGTGTATGGTCCAAAGACTAGGGTAAGACCTCAGGAGAATACAAAGAAGTTCAATTATGTGAGAACGGGTGACAGGATGCCTCCATCTTTGAGAAGCTTTTAGAGAAGTAGAGGATGGTGAGTCTCTGGAAATATACCTCCATTTGACAGACAGGACTCTTCATGGTAAGCTGACAAGATCAATTCTGCTCAAACCTATATAACAGCTCCTGAACAATGACAGCTCTATAATCATGAGACAAAATGTTGGTCCTGTGGTTCTGGAGCCCCAGATGCCGCAAAAGTGCCTTCACAGTGCTGGCCTGTTCAAATATGAAATAGTGATATGGTTTCAGTTTGTCACTGAAGCCAATGCCCAAGAAATCAAGGGTAATCACTCAATGAAAACTCAGGGATAGACCTTCCCATATCTTGTACAAAGCATACCTAGATATTAGAAATCCATGTGAAAGCACAACCATCTCAGGACTTCCAACCATATCCATATAGTCTTGGTAAAAGATGCACAGTCCCTTTTAGGTGAAAAAAACTTTTAGGTGAAAAAATTAGGTGATGACTTCCATGAGTGAGGAACAGAAGAAAGTTGTCATGGGGGTGGGATATGCAGACAGGCTGCAAGCCAGTAGCCCCACCTGAACTACCACTCCCTCGTCCTGATTCAGGTAAGACCCGGGCTACATGATTCAATGTTTGGTGGACACATACTCTTTTCTTTTAAATTAAAAAAAAAATCTTAATGTTTATTTTTATTTTTGAGACAGAAAGAGACAGCATGAGCAGGGGAGGGAAAGAGAGAGAGGGGAACACAGAATCTGAAACAGGGTCCAGGCTCTGAGCTGTCAGCACAGAGCCTGATACAGGGCCCAAACTCACCAGCCATGAGATCATGACTTGAGCCAAAGTTGAATGCTTAACCAACTGAGCCACCCAAGCACCAGGCTATCCCACATATTCTTTTCAATAATCCATGAGATGCATGCCAAAAACGACTTTGCATGTACTCATGTAAAAATAAATTACAGAAATTAAATGAAAAAAAAAAAGAGTTAAGGAGCATCAAAGAAATGCAGGCAATCACTAAGCTATTGTCAAAATGGCAAGGCTTCCAGGGGTGTTTTCTGTGAGAACTTTAAGGAACAGCAGATGCTGTGAGGAATAAGCTTAGAAATTCCCTGGGCTTACGCCAGTGGGTTAACAAGGCATAAAGAATTACAAAGCCATAGGATGCTCTCACCCAAGTTTGGGTAAACAAGGTAAGACCCCCCCCCCCCCAGAATAAAGCAGGGAGGAGCCAGGGCCCCCAGAATAGAGAGGGAGGGGCAAAGGCCCCAGAATAGAAAGGGAGGCAAAGGCCCCCAATGCAAAGGTATATGAGGTAAGCAAGATTAGGCATTTAGGGCAAAAGCGCCCCCCAATTTAGTACCATAGCAGAAAGCTGCTTTCATAGGACAGAAGGACCAAGTTAGGCAAACAGGTAAATAGGGTTATAGACCACTGCACTGCAGGTGAAGCTGCCCAGAGTGGAGTTGATTAGCAAAAGAAAAGGTGCTTGTTAACCCTGAGGTTATTCCCCTGTCTTATCCCCTAGGCTAGCTAAGATAAACAGATACACCTCCTGTCTGCTGTGAACAACCATCTGCCCATCTGCCTGCACCAGGATTTTGTTTTATATTGACCCAAACCCCAAACACCCTATATCTTCAAAAACCCCTTTTCCTCATGCCCATGAGTTAATGTTAACCGGTTCATTGTCTCTTTGTGCATGCCCATCACATTTGTAAGCCTTCTGATCTTAATAAATACAGGGCAAAGACCCTTATTTGGGGCTCTTGCTTTTCCCGGACATTAGCAGTCTCACGCTTTTCATCCTGTGTCCCACTCTCTTGCTGGCCAAGAGAGAACTTTAGACT
>NW_026057864.1:0-1279 GCF_023721935.1 Panthera uncia
AAAAAGAGGTAGTCACAGCCAGAGATCTAATCAACACATATATAAGAAATATACCTGAACCAGAATTTAAAACAACAATCATAAAGATACCAGCTGGGCTTGAGAAAAGCATAAATTACACCAGAGAGTCCCTTATCACAGAGATAAAAGACCTAAAACTAGTCAGGCCAAAATAAAAAATGCAAAATTTGAGATTTGAAACTGAGAGTATTGTTGACCCCAAGGATGGAAGAATTGGTAGAATTAATAAGTAATGTAGAAAATTAAATTATGGAAAATAATGAAACTAAAAAGAAGAGTCAAAGGAAAACATTGGATTATGAAAGTAGACTTAGGGAATTCAGTGATGCCAGAAAGCTTAGTAATATTAATACCATAGGAGTCCCAGAAGAGAGGGAAAAAGAGGCAGAAGATTCATTAGAGCAAATTATATTTGAAAACTTCCCTAATCTGGGGAAATAAACAGGTATCAAAACCCAGGAGACACAGACAGCACCCATCAAAATCAACAAAAGCAGGCCAACACCAAGACATATTGTAGTAAATTTGCAAACTATAAAGAAAAAATCCTGAAAGCAGCAAGGGAAAAGAAATACCTAAACTAAAAGGGAAGACAAATAAGGTTAGAAGCATATCTCTCCACAAAAACTTGGCATGCCAGAAGGGAGCAGCATGATATATTCAATATGCTGAATGGGAAAAATATGCAGCCAAGAATCCTTTATCCAGCAAGGCTGTATTCAGAATAGAAACAGATAAAGTTTCTCAGACAAACAAAAGCTAAAGGAGTACATGACAAGTGAATTAGCTCAGCAAGAAATAGTAAAGGGAACTCTTTGAGTGGGAAAGAAAGACCAAAAGCAGCAAAGACTACAAAGGAACAGAGAAAATCTCCAGAAACACTGACTTCACAGTTATTACAATGGCACAAAATTCATATCTATCAGTAATCACTCTGAATGCAAATGGACTAAATACTCCAATCAAAAGACAGGGAATCAGAATGGATTACAAAAAAGAACAGGGGCACCTGAGTGGCTTAGTCAGTTAAGTGCACCACTCTTGATTTTGGCTCAGGTCATAAACTTACTGTACATGAAATCGAGCCCCATGTCAGGTTTGGCGCTGACAGCTTGGAGCCTGCTTGGAATTCTCTATCTTCCTCTCTCTCTTACCTTTCCTGGCTCAAAAATGCTCTCTCTCCCCCCACCTCAAAATAAATATTTTTTTAAAAAAAGAAGACCCATCTTTTTGCTGCCTACAAGAAACTCATTTTAGA
>NW_026057865.1:0-26963 GCF_023721935.1 Panthera uncia
TAAAATAAAATAAAATAAAATAAAATAAAATAAAATAAAATAAAATAATAAAATAAAAGTAGTTCTTACAAAGAGGATCATACATCAGTTGGTTTTGAATAGCCCCAAATGGTATAGAGCCTGTAAGACTATTCAGATAGTCAGGTTTCTGTATGTGCAGACTCACCCATAACCATTTTACCTCTTGTAAACATTTATCCATTTGTGTTTTTTTTTCTTTCAATAAATATGAATTGAGAAAATAAGGCACTCTGGAGCCTCACTTTAGAAAGAAAGCTTAAGGCAGCCTAAGGGCAAGGAAGGAAAGCCTTCTCAGAGGCTGTGAGGCTCCAGGACGCCTTATTTCATTTTGGGGAGCACCTGACACACCATTTTGAAATTACACGACACTAAAAGTGGTGTGAGGTCAGGGACTGTGTCGTACACATGTCTGAAGCCCCAGTGCCCCGTATGGTGCTTGGCACATAGTAAGCTCTCAATTAATATTTATTGGAAGAAAAAAATGAAATGAATAAATGTTCATAAGGGAAGAGCTAGATGTGGGTAGATGTCTGATCCCATATTCGGAAGACCAGACAAAATTAAAGGAAGGAAATAATCAGAAATAATACTTGAGTGCTTATTTTCCCTACCAAAGAGCAAGTGTACTTCAAAGCTTTGCCTTATTTGGAACATTCCCAGACTAAAACCTGGCTATGGACAGACAGGGTAAGCATGGGTGTATATTTTGTGATTGAAAATAAATGCTGCCGATCATTCACCAACACCAACATTAATTCCCCTCACCGCCACCCTCTGCCTTTACTTCCTAGGGCTTCTTTTTAATTCTCCATATAAACATGATTTTCAACCATGGAGCCTTCATATTCTACAAAGAGAAAGTGAGAAATTATTAGACTACGACTAAACAGGAAGAAATAAGCCAGAACATGAGCCAGAAGTAGTGGTTAAAGTAGTGGTAGTGGTTAAAGCAGGAACTGTCTGTGCATCATTCACAACCAAAGTTAATAGATACTCCCAGTAGATAGCTCCCATTCTCCTTTTTTTAAAAATTTTTTTACATTTATTTATTCTTGAGAGATGGCGTGAGACAGTGCACAAGTGGGGGAGGGGCAGAGAGAGAAGGAGACACAGAATCCGAAGTAGGCTCCAGGCTCTGACAGCAGTCTGACAGTAGGCTCTGTGCTGACAGCACAGAGCCTGATGCAGGGCTCAAACCCACGAACCATGAGATCATGACCTGAGCTGAAATCGGACACTCAGCCGACTGAGCCACCCAGGTGCCCCTCCCATTCTCCTTTTTAACATGTAAAATTTCTATTGGAGCACTGATAGGTTTGAAATATAATAATTAATATTTGTAAGGCATTTCTATAATGCACCTATCCAAATACTGAATTTAATCATCACGACAATCCTGTAAGGCAAATTTCTTACTCTTTCAATTGTACAAATCAGCAAATTGAGTTCAGTGTAGTCGAGGGACTTACCTAAAATCACACAGCCTGTGAATCCTGCAGGTAGTGAAGACGAGAATCAAACCCAGTTCTTCCATTTCTGACACCCACTGTTTGTTTGGCCTTGTGCTACAGTGATTTCCATGCACTCTCCCCGCCCCTCCGCCGCAGAGCATTGTAAATAAGGTCGGAGTCCTTTGCACATTCATCACCGTATCCCTTACAGCACCTACCACACTTTGCTCACAGTAAACACACAATAAAATTCAAGAAACTGACATTCTTTAAAGATCTGATCTAACAGCATGAAGAGAATTGTAAAGCATGGTAATTGAAGTTTCAAGGCCTCTGGTCAAAGAGCAGATGTACTTGAAGCCTTTCCTCCTGGAGTGTGCTCAGGGAACCAGCACCTGGAGGCAGATTACGGCCAGCATGCCAAGTCCAGTCCAGGAAGTCTGGCAGCTCTGGAGCTCACCACCCCAAATCCCCAAACATGCCGGAAGGAAGCGATGCTCTCGGCAGACACCGTTGCAAATATTTCCTCCACGATGGATCGAGGACGCTAAGAACAAGTGACACTAGTAATTAAAAGCAAAACCAAACCAAGGTCCTGTGAGTTGGTTCCTGCCCTTGAGTCATCCTGTGGCCACCCTGTTGGTAACTTACAAGAGGCAGGGATGGTAGTGGTTAAAGCAGGAACTGTCTGTGCACCAGCTTCCTCGTCTATGACAGGGGAGTAATGCTTGCACTTCTTCCTCAGGTTGCTGCAGCCCACGCACCAGCCCATGAGAACTCTGTGCCTCTCCAACCATTGCCCCTGCACTCTTTCCCTGCAGTTGTATCCCACCTGTCCTTGGGTCTTCTGTCTTTTCCCTGTGACTGCGAACCTCATTTATCAGTCTTTTCTTTGAATCCCTATGGCACTCACCATCTGGCTCATATGGGTCCCTATCATTTCCTGCATGTTAACCTTATTTCTCAGAGAGCTTGGACCCTGCAAAGGCAAGCTAGGAACCTGACCCACAAGGTTAAACTGTGCTCTAAATTCTTGCTGCCCACCACGTGAGGAGGTGCACACTTTTACTCTGATATTTCACTGTCTGCTCAGGAAAAGTTCTCAGTGCATGGGACGGATTGAGAGAATACAGTCATGTATTACAAAAGACTCTTATAAATGTAGAATAACACATAACAGGTATTGTTCAACTGTTTATTTTTAGTTTTTTATTTTTAAAAATGTTTTAAAAAATGTTTTATTTTTGAGAGATAGAGACAGACAGAGCAGGAGAGGGGCAGAGAGAGAGGGAGACACAGAATCCGAAGCAGGCTCCAGGCTCTGAGCTGTCAGCACAGAGCCTGATGTGGGGCTCAAACCTGTGAAACGAACAGTGAGATCATGACCTGAGATGAAGTCACTCAGCTTGGAGTTACTTAGCTTTCTCCTAACCGACTGAGCCACCCATGCACCCCCAAATATTTATTTTTAAATCATTGTTTCAAGTGCTAATTTCAAACTCTCTTCTGTTTTCATAGAGGGTACTATGTGTCTTAGAAAGGAAGAGCTTCAACTTCCAGTGCTCTTACAAGACAGACTTAAGTTTGCTGAAGATTAAGGCTGAGATTAAAGTTAACTCAACTGTTGGGAAATTCTTCTAATGAAACAGCAACTCAGAACCATGGACTAGTCCCAGGGCTAACTACGTGTTACCACCCTACACTGATCGCTGCCATATTGGTTCATTATGTTGGACTTTCTTGAATAGCAATGGCTTCAATCAAGTTTGAATTCACTGAACTCTTTGGTCCCTGGACATTGGACAATTGGGCATCTTTGTAGAAGATGAGCTCTTGAGTCAGAACCAATTCTAGCTTCCCCCCCTTCACTTCCAGCTCCTACAACACAATCCCTGCAGAGCTTCGTGCCGTTTCCTCAGAGACTGGATTTCTACAGTTTTCCTTCATAGAACTAGAGCTCAAAAGTAAATCTAAGGATGGGAAAACACACCAATCCCTGCCATGTTACATAGAGGTTCCCACCTTAATACATCAGCCTGTTTAGAGTCCTTTAACTGAGTTCCAGAAGCTGCCACCGGCTCATCAAAACATGGTGCCCTTATATGGTTTCCCAGCCCTCGTTCCCCTAACGCTGTCATTTCCAACTAAGAAGCTTTTTATTCGGTGTGCCTGTTTGCCAAAACTCATATAAATCAGAGTGTGCACTTTGCAAGACTGAGATTTGATTAATCTTAAAAAATTTAGAAGCCGCATGAGTGGGGTTTGAGATTAAGTGTGCAAAGATGTAGAGGAGCAACCTCCCCACCAGCCTTCAGATTGAGATGGATGAGAAGTAATACCGGGTTTGAGCTGCCCATAATTGAAAAAGTGTGTGCCCAAAATATCATATTTATCCTTCCTTTCTCCAAGAGCCATAACTCTAATGCCTCTGTTAGAACCTCGATGAAGTGAATGTCTTCGACCGCAAGCATCCCGGATACTCTCAGCATTTATGATACTTAAAGAACAGGGCTGGGAAGGCTGAAGATAAAAAGGTACGGGGCGGTGGAGGAGGGTCAGCTCCCTAACCGGATATGGCCCCCAGGCATCCCTGGGAAAGTAGCATAAAACTAAAAGTAGCATAAAACTGTAGCAGAGTAGCACTTGCCAGTGAGTGAACAATAGAAAGGCAAATGTGAAACACTCGAATCTGATCTCCTAACCCGGAGGCTGTGCCTGTAGTGGCCACAGTGGTGCTTCCAGAAGGCATCCGGGGCTACCTGCTGCCCAGCTCTGGGGTCTCCACCCACACTCTATTCTATGGAGGTGAATGTGGTTCCTGAAATTGTGCAGCACATTGGCTGTGAGCAGTGCAAGCAAGGAGAGAGACCAAAATGTGGGCTCTTGGGGCAGGATCACAGGTCTTCTGGCTCTCGGTAAGCCCTGAAATTGTGTCAGGGGCACCTTCGGACAAAGCCAAGGACTAGCATTCATAGGAGCATTCAGTGAACACCAGGCACCTGCTCTGTGCAGTCTTGGGCACGGTGTCGTGAAACACAAATATGCATGAGGAACGTGGAGCGATCTGAAGGAGCCCTAGGTGAGTGGCTGCAGTCTCTTACCTGGCCATGCCTCTGCTGTCTATGATTGTAACGAGCCAACCCCTCACCTGCTTTCTGCTCTCTGATTACCATTCCCTTTTCTGCTGCCCAACCACTATCCCGTCCTTTTCCACCTCACCCACCCCTGGTTCTTCAACCCTTGGTGTTTTAAATAACATAGTGCAGGGGCACCTGGGTGGTTCAGTCCGTTAAGTGTCCGACTTCAGCTCAGGTCATGATCTCATATTTCGTGGGTTCGAGCCCCACATCGGGCTCTGTGCTGAGAGCTCGGAGCCTGGAGCCTGCTTCAGATCCTGTGTCTCCCTCTCTCTTTGCCCCTCCCTTGCTCCCTCTCTCTCTCTCTCTCTCTCAAAAAATAAATGAATAAACTTGGGGCGCTGGTTGACCTCCAACTTCAGCTCAGGTCATGATCTCTTGGCTTGTGAGTTCGAGCCACGCATCGGGCTCTGTGCTGACAGCTCAGAGCCTATAGCCTGCTTCGGATTCTGTGTCTCCCTCTCTCTGCCCCTCCCCTGCTCATGCTCTGTCTCTCTCCATCTCTCAAAAATAAATAAACGTTACAAAAAATTTTTAAATGACATAATGCAGACTCCAAACTATAGACAACTGTAGATTCAACCTTGGACTTAGAATCTCTCCAGAAAATGAACTCTGCTCTTTGCTCTCTTTGGAGTACTTAAACATCGACATGTAAAAGTTCTACTGGTGTTTTGTGTGAGTGTGTGTGTATTCACACCCGTTACCCATACACAAATAATTCACAGAGGATATTTCCAGTTAGGCACAGGTCCGGGGCTATACAACCGACTTGCAGCATGGATCATAAATTAAGCTTAAGTATTAAAAAGTTGGCAAGAGCCTTAACACGAGGTTTTATTTTCATTAGCAGGTCTGTTAAGTTCGAACAAAAGTCATACATAGTAGCTAAGGGGAAAAGTGCTAGCTAAAGGAAGGAAAGGGGCTGATTCTCCCTGTTTATTCTTGGTTTTCGAAGGTGTAATGCAAAGTGATGGGACGATTAGCATAATATTCTGGCCAGTCGCTGGACCTGGTGGGGTTGGTAACACAAATAACTCGGGGGCGACTTCATACATAGCTGACCAGCGTGTGGCCCACAAGAAGGCTCCTAGGGATTGACACACCAACACTGCCTGGGGAACTACATTTGGTGCACATCCCAGCCTGACATCCTGAGTGGAGAGGTCTGGGGGTGATTCTGACGCAGGTAGTCAGGAGGCCATATTGAGAAAGTCACACGCTCAGTGAAAACCTGCTGACCATCTATATGACGGGCCCACGGGGGTTCATTTGACTATTCTTGTCATTCTAAATTGTTTTAAAATGAAAGTAAAACAAAACAAAACAACCCATCCTTTCGCGATGTGCCTAATTGTCCAAATGCCCCCACATCTCAGAATCATAAGCAATAAAGACAAAGGGGAAGGTGGAATTCTCTTCCAGCCCCCAGTTCTTGGCTCTGTCTGGATCTATGTGTGCCTTGAAATTCTTCTACACTTGTTGAAAAGCCACATAGGGGATGCTTAGTCAGAAGTCTGGCCACTTCAGATCAGACCAGATGACAGACTGACAGCATATACTTAGTACAGCATGTACTTTTGTCCTGGACCCTCCAGAGGACAGAAGAGGGGCCCCACCAGACCCACAGGTGTAGATGCATTTTCCCCACTGGGTGAGGAGTTGCAGTCAGAAATTCTTTTCCTAGGGGCTGAGAACCCCACATATGTGACTGATTAGAGCTAATATCTCATTTCTAATTCCATCGATTCCTTGAAAAGAGCAAGTCCCAAAGACATGGCTATTCTTAGCAATTTCAACTCCTCCCCCACTGTGCTTCCTGCCTCTGAGGGAGGGAGAAGGTGGCCAGGAGGGAGCCTCATCCAATGTGGGCAGCGAGTATCGGTGGGGCACGGCGTCTGAAGCACACGCCTGTGGTCAGAGCCACACAAACCCACACGTGGGCCTCTCCTGCCTCCTGTCTCTCCCATTTCCAAGCCACAGCTGTGGCAGATGCACCATTAATAACGAGAAGTCTCCTTTCAGGGCGCAAGAGCTCTGTGACTTCCACATTCAAAATGCGTCCCTCCTCCCTAGCCCTTTAATCTTCCTGTGGTTTGGTAGGAAAGCCTCTCCACAGCCCTTCTTTTTGTTACCGCGGGAAAGAAAGAGACAGCATGGGCCCCCTTCATCCAAATAAAAGATTTTAGGCCTCAGAGTGGATTTTCCACTGTAGACACAGCAACAGTCCAGGAGGCCCGAACTCAGGCCCCTCGGAGGAGAATGGAGGAGAGATTGAAACTGAGCTGCCCTGTCAGCCCTTTTGAGCCCGTGGGGTCCACACAATACCTTGCTGGTCTTCCCTGTGGTGGCCTCAGTGAGTGCTTGTTAGGCTGAATTGAATTAATCACATAGAAAGTCTCTCAGAATTCTCCAGGTGTAGCCAGCCCTCATCTTTGAGAGGCCCTGTGCTTTCAGAGACAACGCCTCAGACACAGAACAAATGACCTGACTGATGTTAGTTCCAGCATTGCCGTCAAGGAGCTGTGTGATCGCGGACAAGTCTCCTGACTTCTCTGAGCTTCATTTTCTGCCTCAGTGAGTACAAAAGCCTTGAACCAGAATTACTAAATGTTTTCTATGACCTCTTCCAGCCTTAAAGAGATAAGCATGAAGATCCGAGTCAACACTGGCTTTCCCTTAAGTCAAAATTTCCACCCAGTTGCCAAAGGCCACCATATATTTCTGCATCCTGCTCTCTACTCTTCTGGCTCTGAAAACAGACCAAGTTGAATGCAACCTCATGGTTCACATTCATACAGCGAAAATCAGAGCCCCCAAAGCCAGCACCGGGGATAAAATGATGATAAATGGAAATGAACTTTATCATCCAAAAATACCCCCTCGAACTCTGGAGAAATATTGATAATAACTCTCCATCTGCTGAATAAATCAGAACAAGACTGGAGATCCTACCCAACAATGTTTGAGCATGGAGGGCAGCCAGTAAAGTACTAGAGTTTCATGAAAACCGATCTCAGGAGAACTGACATAAATAAAACATGTCAAAGTTTTAAAGAGGAAAAGAAAATAAAAGGGATAGCAGAAGTGTTTTCTGTTTATTATTATCCTCCCTGTGAGGAGCTTTTGTGGAAAGAGCATAGGTCTGGGAGTCAGGACGCTTGACTTCGAATCTAGTCTCCACCACAGATTCCCACATAAACTTAGTGAAATCATTCCACCTCTCTCTACAGCTGCCTTTCTTAGTGATTGTGAGATGCAAATAAAAAAAAATTAAATAAAACATAAAAGTTTTTTGGGGGCGGGGAAGTGCCTAAAACTTAAGATGCTATGGGGCGCCTGGGTGTTTCAGCTCAGTCAGTTAAGCAACTGACGTCGGCTTCGGTCATGATCCCACTGATCGTAGGTTGGAGCCCCATATCGGGCTCTGCACTGATTTGCTGAGCTTGCTTGGAATTCTCTCTCCTCCTCCTCTCTCTCTCTCTCTCTCTCTCTCTCTCTCTCTCTCTGCCCCTCCCCGACTCTCCCTTTCTCTCTCAAATAAAAAATGGCTATGATTGCAACAGAGTAATCATTAAAAACAAAAACAAAAAACCTTAAGATGCTAGGTGAATAGATGCTATGTAAATAGCATGGCAATTTACAAATAATACATACGGGGACTAACTCCTCCAAGTGCTAGAGCTAAAGAGCTGTGGGAGGCGCTTTAGGGCGTCCCCTGCAGGTTGGCCCGGATGTTGGCAACCAGGCTAGAGCCCAAGATTTCCACCCAGGGGACTTCAGGCCCGTCTCTGACCTCAGCCTGCATTGGAGGCTAGACCTCCAATCTGTGGTGGGGATGAGCAGGGCGAGGTGAGCGAAAAAGCTCAGTTGAGTCTTTACTGCTGAGCTTCCTTCAACGCTATTATTAAGGCGCACCAACAAGTCTTAGATCTGTTGGGTGAGGCCTAGATTTTAAAAAGTGAGGCTGTCAGTTCTCCTGGTCTCTAGCTCTCTTCAAACTAAATACTCGGGGTGGGGCAGTGGGTTGGTGGGGCGGGGGGGACATAGGGGGAAGCCCAGGTTCTCCCGAAATCATCTCAAGGTGTGAGGTGACCCTGGGTGACTGACAGTTGTTACTCAGGGCATGAGAGCTCAGATTAGGGGACCCCCACCAGTTTGCAGAACTTTTGGCTTAAATATGGATTCTTGGTGCCTCCAGTGAATATTTGGTATGTTCCCTGCCCCCAATGTCATAAATGTAGTCTACAGTCTAAATGACTAATCAGCCATATAAATGGACCGAAATATCTTCTGAGACTAAAGTAAGAACAGCTGTAATGATTGTAGTACATAGTTGGAAACTCAAACTGGGATAAGTCCAATAATTTATAGGTATCTCTGCATGTTTACACAAATGTGGTCAAATGCCAGAATTACTAGTATGTACCATATGGAAAATAAAAATCATTCTTTTGGGAGGGGGGCTCTCTTAGATATTCTATCTGGGAATGAACTTTGAAACTACATGGCACAAAAAGTAGTGTGTGCAATCTGAGCTACATATAATGATCTCTGGGAGTTCAACACCACAAAAAATTCTCCTTTTTAAAAATTGGATTTTCTGGCGTTTTCCTCTTCTTTATCCCTTTCCCCAGATCCCGAGCTTCTGATGGGCTGTGGGAGGTTTCTGCTGCAGAGCCATACCACTATGATTCTCAGGCTTTGGGGACTGTCGGTGAGGGCATGGGAGTGGCCGAGATTGTGTTTTGACTTTCTCATATTGATGCAGAATAAAGGGATCCCCAAAGAGAAGGACAAGGGGATTTACTTATCACTTGGCTTGTCAGCCATTATATGGTCAATTTCCACAGATTTTCGGTGGTTCAGAAGAAAATGCATTATTTAAACAAATAAGTATTTCAAAGAATCAGAATTTTAGCAGTAGAGGGAAATTAAGGATCATTATAGTTTACAAATGAAGAACTATTCCCCAAAGTAAAGTGGCTTCTTTAAAATGTATTACTATCAGAGCCACAAATATCCACTTGAAAATATGTATAAAGAGAAAAAAATAAGTAGAAGAGGAAGAGGCAAATAAGGGGAAGATATTGGTTTCACAGCAAAAGACAGAGAGATAGAAAGAGACAGAGAGAGGGAGAATAAAGAAAAAACAAGAGGGGCACCTGGGTGGCTCAGTCAGTTAAGCGTCCAGCTTCAGCTTAGGTCATGATCTTGCAGTTTGTGAGTTCGAATCCCACGCCGACAGCCTGGAGCCTGCTTCAGATTTTGTGTCTCCCTCTCTCCCTGACCCTCCCCTGCTCTCTCTCTCTCTCTCTCTCAAAAATAAACTATCATTTAAAAAAGAAGAAGAAAAAACCGAGAGATGTGAGGAAGTGAAGAGGCAGTCTGTAAGAGGACAGAGGACAGAGTGGTTGTTGCACAAATATGAGAAAAATACCATGGTAGATATTTAACAATATCCCATGCTTCCCTTTCTTGATTTCTTCTGTATAATGAATCAACTTGCCAAGGGGGGACATCTTGGAAGAATCCAGATTTCTGGGCAGTCCCAAACATGGAAAGCCTGCTACCAGCTTTAACAAATAGATCTTAGTCTAATTTGCACAGTGTCTGGAAGAGACTTGAGAAATCATCTTTTCATTCTTTGACTTTTGTGCTTTTTCCTCCCCTCAGCCACACCTAAACCATTCCAGAGAGATGGAACTCTCTTGCGATTCTATTCCCAGAAGGAAGCCGACTGCCTTGAAGCATCTGGCCTGGCGCCCTCATGTTGCACAGCTCATAGCTCATCTTTCTCTGTGCCCTGGGCAGCTGATCTGAATATAGACTTTACATGAACTTCAAAGGAAGCTGGCAGGATGGGGTTGGGGCCTCGCTGCTTTAATCAAGATGGATTCAAAACCTTTGCTTATCACGTAGAAAACTAAAACCAGCAATGGAGAACTAATTGACACCGACTAAAAAGGAAATGGCAATAGAAAAGGTGCAGGGAGCTCAATGAGATTAGATTTAAAGAAGTAATACCCTCCTAGCAGTTGGTGATGGATTAAGTTTACTGCTTTCCTCCATAAATAATATAGCACATGGAATAAGATAGGGAAGTTCAGGAAAACGTGCAAAAGCTCAAAAGCATTGTTTCCACCTGCATGTCATGGTATTGATATCCCTTCCTCCTTAACTTGGGGTTCCCAGTTCAAGCCTCTTTGGCCAATGGTGGGAGCTGCACCCCTGGCCACTCCCCTCATGGCTCTGTACCTCATGGGGACATCACTCAATGCCTGGAGCACTCAATGCTTTCTGGAGCTCTACTTCATATGGGGACCACGCGTGTGGAATGCATCAAACGTTGACTTGGGTTCTGAATTCTTTTTTCCCAAGTTGGTCTCCTTCAGGGAAGCACTGAGTCTGGTACTTAGGTGCCTAAAAAGATTTGTTGAGTAAATGAGAGAAAAAGAAACTAACCTGTGGTTCCTGTAACCTTGCTCTAGCACCCAGCACAATGTGAAGCACATAGATAATATCTGAGCCTCATTCACAACATATGTTGCCCTAAGGACATGATGGAGTCCCTGTGGCTCAAGACTAAGGAGTTTGTTATGTCCTTTGCTGAGAGGAGGCTTGAGAGTTGCTCTGAAGCCTGTCGATGCCAGAGCAGGAAGAAGAGTTGAGGGAGAAAAGGAAGAGGTGCCTGGAGCCAGTCCTGGCCATGAACATTGGCCTCATCGACATTTCAATGGATTTTTTTTTTTTAAGTTCTCTCCTTAGAAGGCAAACATGATTTCTAGGTCCTCTACTCCGCTCACCCTCTCATAGATCTCAAAAGACTAACTGTTCAAAAATAGCACCCAAAGAGAAAGATGGGTACTAACAGATTGGATGTTTTTCACTCTCCCTTCAGGAGTTTTTGCAAATCACACACGCCAAAACATCACCCCCTCCCCCACCCTGCTCCCACCCAAGTCTGCTACTGTGCAGCCCCTCTAAGTGAAGATGTGACCAAGGGGCAGATATGCAGAATACTCTAGGACTTTCTCCTGATATCCTAAGAAACTGAGGAGAAGAAAAGAAGAAAACTAGAGAGAACTAGTAACCAAAGACAAACCTCTCTAGGAACATGATCAGAATTTTTTTTTTAATTTTCCAAAGAAGATATGTAAATGGTCAACAAACACGTGAAAAAACATTCCACGTCACCAGTCATTGGGAAAATGCAAATCAAAACCACAATGAGATACCACCTCACACTCAGGAGGATGGCTAAAACCAAAAAGGCAGAAAAATCACAAGGATTGATAAGGATCTGGAGAAACTGGAACCCTTGTATACTGCTAGTTGGAATGTAAAATGGTACAAGCTTCTTTGAAAAACAGTTTGGCAGTTCCTTAAAAAATTAAACATAGACTTATATGACCCAGCAATTCCATTAAGTGCACACCAAGAGAATTGAAAACATATGTGCACACAAAAACTTGTACACAAACATCCATGCAAGCGCTATTCATATTAACCAAAGGTGGAATGAATCCAAATGTTCATCAACTGATGAGTGGATAAAATGTTCCATATCCATACAATGAAATATTATTCAGCCATAAAAGGAATGAAGTATTAATACCTGCCATAACATGGATGAACCTTGGAAACATAAGTGAAAGAAGCCAGATACAAAAGGTTATGCATTGTATCATTCCATTTATATGGAAAGTCCACAATAGGAAAACAGAGAGAAAGTAGCTTAGTGCTTAGGGGGGAGGGGATAATGCAGACTGATTGCTAATGGGTCGGGGTTTCTTTTAGGAGTAATGAAAATGTTCTAAAATTAGATCATGGTAATAGATGCACAACATTTGAATATATTAAAACCACTCAATTGTACACTTTAAGCGGGTAGACTGGGGGCACCTGGGTGGCTCTGTCAGTTAAGCATCCTGACTTCAGCTCAGGTCATGATCTCATGGTTCCTAAGTTAGATCCCTGCAGTGGGCCTTATGCTGACAGCTCAAAGCCTGGAGCCTGCTTCAGATTCTGCGTCTCCCTCTCTCTGTGCCCCCCCCCCCCCCCCCCCCCCCACACACTCTCTCTCTCTCTCTCTCTCTCAAAAATAAATGTTTAAAAATTTTTTCAAGTGTAGATTGTATGGTATGTGAATTATGTGTCAATAAAAAATTTTTAAAAGAAGAACTTGGAATTGCTCAAAGGACAATTAGGACCCTGCTGGGAACTCTAAACTCAACTTGAAAAGTTGATCTAGTTACAAAGAGCACCAGCCTCCTCACCGCCCCCCACCCCCCACCTCCCACAATCCTCAGCTACTCCTAAAGGAAACAAAATTGGAGGAAAGACACGCTATCAGCAATTGGAGGTGAACTGAGATATACCTGACATTTGCAGACATTCTGTGGGAGGGGGTGGAGAGGAGGTTGAACAGAGGAATGGGAATAATGGAGAATAAACTGCCAAATCTCAAGAAGGGATAACATGCTGAGATGTAAGGAAGGCAGAGTGTCTGCAGAGAGGCCTCTTTTGAATCCCTTCCCAAGTATTGACTATATGCTAATGTGGCCAATATAATCTGCTGTAGACAAGCAGACTTTTCTGTCTGCTAGGCTCCTACGTGGGTTCTCACAATGCTGGTCTAACCTCTCCCCTGGTTCAGAGGCTGCTGGTTCCCTGCCCTTGATTCCCTGCTCTCTCCTAGGATGCGTGACATTCTCAGAAGGAATGATTAGTTGCTTATTTAACTACTTACAAAATCAGCTCTAAAAAATCAAATTGACATCTAGGGAAGATGCTGTGAAACCAACTATGTTTTTTTGAAAATAGGTTTTATCAGGGGCACCTGGGTGGCTCAGTAGGTTGAGCATCCGACTTCAGCTCAGGTCATGATCTCGCAGTTTGTGAGTTCGGGCCCCATGTTGGACTCTGTGCTGACAGCTCGGAGCCTGGAGCCTGCTCTGATTCTGTGTCTCCCTCTCCCTCTGCCCCTCCACTGCTCATGCTCTGTCTCTCTCTCTCTCTCTCTCAAAAATAAACATTTAAAAATTAAAAAAAAAAAAAAGAAAATAGCTTTTATCATGCCTTTCCTATGCAAATTGTACCACTGAAAAAACCAAAACTACATAGGTGCTTAATTAGAATATTTCAACAAATTCATGAAGAGAGAATAATAGCATTGGAATATCAGCATACTTTAAGCAGTTAAGACACAGAGTATAAGACATCAATGAGAACTAATTTTACAAAACGAGAGACACTGAGACGCACGTGCCTCCTGATGAGGAACACATCAGCTGTGAGGTTGTCATGCCAAAAAGAACCTGGATTGGGATAAGTGGAAACATAGAAGCCGGAGAAACAGACTAAGCATGGTTCCGGGGAAGCAATCAGCAAAGCCCAGATCACAGGAGACTACATGTATGTGCTCAAGTTTCTTCAATAAATGAATTGTAAACAAAAATAAGGACATGGAGGAGAAACCTGTGGATTTAAAGATGCTTAAAGATATCTATATCTATATATCTATATCTATCTATGTAAAACCAGTGTTTAGGAATGTACACTTGGGTATTAAGACTATAATGAAGAGGGCGGGGGGGAGGGGGTTGGGAGGCGCCTGGGTGGCTCAGTCGGTTAAGCGTCCGACTTCAGCTCAGGTCATGATCTCACAGTTTGTGGGTTCAAGCCCTGCATCAGGCTCTGTGCTGACAGCTCAGAGCCTGAAGCCTGCTTGGGATGCTGTGTCTCCCTCTCTCTCTGCCCCTCCTCTGATGGTGCTCTGTCTCTCTCTCTGCCTCTCATAAATAAATAAATTTCAAAGAAGTTTACAAAAAATACTGTAAAGAAGGTGCACCTGGGTGGGTCAGTCCATTAAACGTCCAACTCTTGATCTCAGCTCAGGTCATGACCTCATGGCTCGTGAGTGTGAGCCCTGCATTGGGCTCGGCACTGACAGTGCGGACCCTGCTTGGGATTCTCTCTTTCTCCCTCTTTCTCTGCCCCTCCCTACTCTTGTGCGTACATACTCTCTCTCAGGATAAAGAAATAAGCTTAAAAAAAAAAAGATTGTAAGGAAAAGTGGGAAGTAGTTGCAGTAAGTTAGGAGAGTGATTATTCTGGCAGGAAGAGAAGGGTAGTGGTTGAGAGGGAGACTACTGGGGGCTTCTGGAGTGACTACAAAAATTCTGCTATCATGGACAAGGTGTTTATAAGAGTGTTAGCCTTATAAGAATTATTTTAACCTGTACATTTGCCTTTTATAAGGATTTCTATTACATAGACTATAGTTAATAAAATGTTTTTGAAATAAATATTAAGTAAAGTCAGCTATGATAGGAGAGATGGAAAGAAAACCCAAAAAATGAAGAGGAAAACATTAAGAATAAGGGAAGGAAAAAAAATCACCTTTATGACCACACAATTACTTTTTACAGCAAAAGCAGAAACCATTTCTCTACTATAACGATGATTCTGGGTGTCACCCAGGACTCCCCTCTGCAAAATGGACAATTAACTTGGCCACTCGTAACTCTTGCAGTGGAATTAAGGAGGGGGTAAAGAGCTTGTAGAGAAGCAGTTGAAATGGAGACTGGCTAGGTGACAGTACGTGCGGGCTGGGGGGATGGGATGGGAAGGGTCTTGAGACCACCATTTGGTAGAGGCCTGGGCAGCAGCACTTGGAAAGCACGGGGCATAGTATTGGGATTGACCTCCATCAGCAAGACACCAGCATCCCCAGGAGCAGCTGGAGAAGTCAGGACCCGTGCAGGGAAGTGTCAGCCGTGTCACAACCTTGGGAGCAGAGAAGTGAGGCCTCTGTGTCTGCCTGTCCACATGTCTGTCAGCGTGACATTTTGGGTCAATAAATATTCATCAGGATGCACCATTTCAGCTGACCTATGCCACCCCTGCTGCTGGAGGAGAAAATAAACAGGGCTTGTGGGTGCAGAGGACTTCTGCCCTCTTCAGAGCTGCCATTGTGCTCTGTGTGTGAGCCACGAGCTCAGACAAATTTTTGCCTCTTTCGGTCCCTTGGGACTTGTGCATCTAATATCTGGCATGGGCCCAACTCCTTCCCTGTGGTAATACGGTGCCATCAACATGTCAGCTATGAGAGAATAACATTCCAGGGCAAGTTAGTAAGTCAGTGAGCAACTTTGTCTGTAGGTAAGTTGCCAGTGGGAAGGTTCCCTGGGCACAGTTTCTTTCTTCCTCTGTGCCCTTGACACCGATCTCCATACATCTGGTTGGCTTTTCCTCTCATTGCTATTGCTTACATATCTGCCTCCACCCCTAGACTGGGTGGGAGCCATTCATTCCATTTATTTATCGAGCAATTCTTTTGTGCAAAGCATTATGCTAGAGAAAGTGGCAAACAAAATAATACCTTATAGAGCTAAGAGACAGATATTAAACAAACATACAAATACATGTGTAAGTACACATGTTGCAAGTGATAAGAAAGAAAAGAAAAAGGAAAGACCAATAATTACATAGGGAGGTCTGAGTGACATTGTCACATCAGGAAAGGCTCCAGTGAGAAAGCATAAGTAGGAATTGGCCAGGTCAGGCACGGGGAGGATGTTCCTGGGCAGGGAAAATGAAGGAGACTTCTTGGGTGCTGGAAACGTTATTTTTCTATCATATTTACGGGATGCCATATTATGTGATATGTGATATCATATCATAGATGATAGATACCTATCAATAGATAGATAGATAGATAGATATCAATGGTATTTTTCTGTCATATTTACATGATATATACATACCAAGTTGTAAACCTCAGGTTTATACGTTTTACCTCAATTTTAATAAGAGGCAATGACATCCTTGGAAAAGGTATTTGGAAGACACAAGGAAGACAAATATAGACAGAGATCCCTGAAAACCAGTAAAAAAAAACAACAAATAAAATTTTAAAAAATCTATCTATTGGTAGACAAAGGACATAAACACATAGTTCACCAATAAAGAAATATAAGTGGGGGGCGCCTGGGTGGCTCAGTGGGTTAAGTGTCCCACTTTGGCTCAGGTCATGATCTCACGGTTGCTGGGTTTGAGCCTTGCCTTGGGCTCTGTGCTGAGAGCTCAGAGCCAGGACCGTGATTCGGATTCTGTGTCTCCCTCTCTAACTGCCCCTCCCCTGCTTGCACTCTACGTCTCTCTCTTTCAAAAATAAACAAACATTAAAAAATTTAAAAAACCCAGAAATATAAGTGGAAAATATATATATATATATAACTATAACTATAAATATATATTTTTAACTATATATTAACTACATATATATATAGATAGTTTAAGTAGTAAACTAAGAAATGCAAGTTAAACATTATGGAGATATTTTTCTCTTAACAAACTGACAAAAATAAAAACAGTTGATAATGTTATATGTATTATGATAATGTGGGGAAATTCACACTCAAATGTTGCACATATAAATTGTTACCAATTTTCTTTTTTTTTTTAATATATGAAATTTATTGTCAAATTGGTTTCCATACAACACCCAGTGCTCATCCCAACAGGTGCCCTCCTCAATACCCATCACCCACCCACCTCTCCCTCCCACCCCCCATCAGCCCTCAGTTTGTTCACAGTTTTTGAGTCTCTTATGCTTTTGTTACCAATTTTCTGAACCCAATTTCAATGCATGTATCAAAAGTCTTTTCAACTGTTTGTACTTTAAACAGCAATCCTGTTTCTCTAAATTTCATCGTAAGGAATTATTCCACATATGTATTTGGCTATACTGATGTTCACCATAGCTCTCTTGATAAAAGCAAAAATTTGGAAATTACCCCTGCCAAGGCAATCAGTGGAAGAATTATTGTATATTTAAACAACAGCATGATATACAGCCTTAAAACATGATGATGCTATCAATATTTGTTAGCATATAAAGATGCCTGTAAAATATGTAAATTTTTTAATTTGGGTATAAAATCATACATAATTATTATGTGTGTACACACACAAATTTGTATGTGTGTAAATGTATGACAGAGATAAATATGTATGATATATATTATATAATTATAACTATATTAGCTGGATGGGTAGGTATGAATCAAAATGGTTAGAATGGTTATCTGCTGGTAGGACTACTGGATGATGCTTATTTCTCCCCTATAATTTTTCTCTATTTCATGAATTTTTCATAATAAGAATATATTTTACAATCATGTGTGTGTATGTGTACACAAAATTTAAAAAGAAAGCACACCTAGCTAGATTTTCTGGCAATTTTCATTTACAAGCTTCATCTACATTATTTTTCTTTGAACAGCATAAGCTTTAAAAGATAGTAGTTACCATTCACATAATGCAGGGTTTCTTACCTGCGGCATTGTTTTTCACCTTGGTAGGGTAGTTTGAGGCTGTCTAATATCTTCTGAACATCTTTTCTGAGTTTTGGGGAGTTTCCTAACTTGTGACCCCCAAGGTAAACCCAGAAGTCACTGTCCCAGGCTCCCTTGTTGCTGACATCAGACATATGAACTAAGTGTTGCTAATCAGAAACACCTATGTGAGTCCTCGGCTTGGAAGCTAAAGGTACACGGAGGTAGACATGAATGGTATCCATCCCACGTGAACATGACTACAGGGACTCCATGGCTGAGCTCCTGGCCTCTGGGACCAACTTTTATCAATGCAAGCTACAATGTCTCTCCAAGAAGCAGAGTTGTTGCCAAGTGTTGGCAGCAATGGTGTTTTCACTGGAGCGAATTCTATAGTCTGATTTGGTGTTGTTTCTGGCCTCATCATTTCTAAGTCTGTTTTTCTTGCCCTCCAGAGGATTCTGGGAGTTGCTTAATCTTTTTACACATTATTTTTCTGCCTAAACTAGCCAGAGTGGATTCTATTATTTGCAACAAAGAACTGTGCCTAATAGTATTACCTTTATTCCCATTTTACAGATGAAGAAATTGAGTCTTTAAAAATGCAGAGGGGTGCCTGGGTGGCTCAGTCGGTTAAGCATCTGACTTCTTGATCTCTCGGTTTGGGGGTTCAAGTCCTGCATTGGGGTCTGTGCTGACAGTGCAGAGCTTGCTTGGGATTCTCTCTCTGTACACCCCCTCTCAAAAATAAATAAATAAACTTTTAAAAAATGCAGAAGATTTCCCTAAGATTACATAGGTAGTGAACAGTGAGGCAAGACACAAGTCCAAGACTTTTGAGTCAACTTCTAAGCTCTTTGAGAATCTAAAAATTCAGGTATTTCAATATTCACCATGAAGCAAGTTCATCGACAAAAGCAAGTGTTACCATTTAATGAATACTTACTACACACCCTGTGAAAGAGATCCTGGAGATCATCTAAACACCCTAATTTACAGATGAGGAGACTGGGGCTTGAAATGTGATAGAATTTGCCCAGTGTCCCTCATGGAGGTAATGGAGAGCAGAGCAGGAAGAAAAAAATCAGGTTTGCTGACTCCTATTTTCTTTATATCAGTGGGGATGAGGCCATTTAACTCAGATAGAAATTCTTGTATTGCCCAAGTCCAGTGACTAAATGAAAACCTTGTTTAAGTGTAAGAAGACATAAATTTTAAATGTATGAAGAAGAACCAAATTTAAAATATTGCCAACCAGTTACATGGATGCTCTGGATTATACCACCATCACCCACTTTGGGTGTAACTGAGAAGCCTAAAATAGCTTTTGAGGGAAACCTCACGAGAACATCACCTGGGGAACTGAGATGATATTTCCATCTGGCTCTGACTTTACAGAATCTACAGAATTTAATCGACCAGGTTTGATGCAAGAAAATTGTCCTTTCTGCAGAAACTGGGAAAGCTGTTAGACTCCTTGTTAATCCATAGAAACACAGAAGATCAATTATCTAAATATTTTTAAGTAAAATATTTTAGAATAGACATAACTGCACATGCATAGAGAATAACTTTTTGTCAATAAAACCCAACATGTGTTTTACCACCAGGACCATTTTTATTGACTCTGGGGAGAAAAATCTTATGTCATATGAAGAAAATTGAACCTTTAAATTTCTGATTCATTTCCCTTTAAATCATCCAAATATTGCTTTTTATGGGCTATGTAATAGCCAAACAGTCTCTAAGGGGCCTTTAAAACACTTCAAGCCTTGCTTCCCTTAAAATAAAATAATAAAATAAAAGTTAACGTGGAGGAAGTAGGTTCCAAGTGAATCCACTTGGTCTACAAAAGTTCTTGTCAGTCCAGCATCTAAAATGTCTAACTGGGTTCTGAATTTTCTAAATTCTCCTTTTCCTGTGAAGAGTCCCCATGGAGACTGCTTGACTGCTTAAAATGTATCTTTTATCAGAAGAATAAACTTTGTCCCTGAAACCAGAGCACCCTGTTTTTCTCCATCAGAAATTACCTCGAGATGTTTTAGAAAGTATCACACCAATCTAAACCATATGCTTGTTTACATGTAATCCGAGAGACAATTATTAGAAAACTATACTTAACTAAGAGAGTCTACTTTTTCACAACTATTGAGTGGTTCAAATAGTGGGGTGTGCAATTAATTAAGGGTGAAATTAAGTAGAATCACATATTTATACAAAGTGGACTCTCCCTTCTTTACCACTATTTTTCTGATGAATGCCTCTGAATGGTTGAAAGAAATCAGGTACTTCTGCCTTAAACTGCTTTATCTTAGTTTTCTTATGAACCTACTCACGTGAACAACTTGGGTAATTTGTAAAGAAGATTTAAAAAATTTAAGAGTGAAGAATGCTTTTCTCAAACAACAGTTTAAGACATTGTGCCAATTTGTATAGCAGAAGAAATCCACCATAAGTTCCCCATTTCCAGGAAATTGGAGAACTGACCATTCCAATTTTTGGTTGGATAAAGGCTGCCTTAAATCTGAAGGTATGCAGGCACAGAAAACAACATAGCATCTTACACAGAAGTCAGAGGAAACCATTCAGAAGTTTACTAACTCACCCCACCAGTATTTATTCAGTGCCAACTCTGGATGGATAGTATGTTAGACACTGGTGATATGACAGTGAACTAGAGAGACATGCATTTCGAAAAAAATCAGATGACTAGAGATTTGTTTAGCGGTGCTATTGTTTGGTAATTACAAACACTGATTCTGGGACTCTTTAGTGTCATGAAAACATGCCATATTTTAAGAGAAAGGAAATGGGGAAGTACAAATACCCATTGATGACACTTTATTTTTAGTGCTGTGATATTCAGTCAATGTTGCGTATATCCATGAGTGCTTTTCTCATCTGGGATCCAGTGGCCCCGCTCATTACAGCACATATGATTCACTCAAACTTTTGTCATTTTCCGTTAGTTTGTGTCTCACCCCAACCCACTCACTCCAAGCTTATCTTTGCTTCTTTCTTCACCATGAAAATGGAAGTCACTCAGCTGGAACTCTCCCAACTCTTCTTGCCACCTTCAAATTTGTCTAGGTGCTATATATGTAATGCAATTTCAATAAATAACATCTATGATATATGAGAAGGAAACTGAAAACGATATTAAAATAACATTTTAGAAATGTTAAAATGCAGGGGAAATGTGTGGAATTCAAAGAAAGCTTGAAAATAAGAAGAAATGAGAGATACTTTACTAGATAATACAATATACTTTCAAACTTCAATAGTGAAAAGTTTGATAATTAAAAAAAAGGAAAACCAAAGGGTTGGAGTAAGGAGTTCAGAAATAGACTCAAATATCTATGAAATTCTGGCTTATGCTAAAGGTGACATTTCAAACTGGGTGAAGAGAGAAGAGAAGAATTCAAAATATGATGTTGGGCAACTGGCTAACCATCAGCAAAAATATTAAAACTATATTTCTCTCATCAAAAATAAATTCCAGATGGATTAAAGATATAAATGTATAAAACAAAAGATTTAGAAGAACATGAGGAATGACAGTGATCTTACCTTACTTCCTGAAATAACTGAAAAATAAAGGACATACAGAAGCAACATGATTATAAAACATTGGACACTAAGCAACAAAGGACAGTAGTCCCTGAACGATGGACACAAAAGACACGAGTCCCAGGATTGCCCAGCTCTATGTCTGGAGAGAGTTTCAAGGCAGCGCTATAGGGAAGAGGAAACTAAGTATAGTCCAGGGATCTTTCTAAATTGAATAGATAGAGCTGGAAGTCCACTAAGACCAAAGCCACTGGCATCATTAGCGAGAACAGAACTGTACACAACGAATGAGCTCTGGAGGTCTTCAGAGGGTCCCCTTGCAGTATGCAGCCTAGTTCTGCTCAGCAAATGTGTGTGAGGAAATTAGTAGAAACCCCAGAGGCTGGGGAAACAACCACGTGAGAGGTCTGTGCCTCACAAAAGGTTGGAAACCATTCCTGTTGCCAACAATCACAGTGAAAAACCTCAAAACTCACAGGGCATCAGGTAAAGTACTCAGAAGAGTTTGCTTTATTAATGGAGAAAAATTAGTCCTAGGCTGAATGCTGCTCTGGTCCTAACCAACAAAGCTTAACAACAAGCTCTAAATGGATCAGTATTTACTGATCCCAAGTTGAACACTTGAACACAAGTAACTTAACTGTGTTCTAGAACAAAACTCAAGAATATTTACTGGAATATTTCAAAAGTAATCACCATCCAAAAAGGTAAAATTCACAATGTCTGGCATCCAATAAAAAAAAAAAAAAATTACCATGCACTGAGGCAAGAAAACATGATCCAATGAGAAGAAAAAGTCAGTCCATTGAAACAGACCCAGAAATGACTAAGATAATGGAATTCGTATACAAGGACATTAAATAAGTTATTATAAATATAGTCCACACATTCAAGAAGCTAAAGAAAAGATTAAACATTCCAAGTAGAGACCTGAAAATTATTTTTAAAAAATCCAGTTCAAATTTTAGGGGTGAAAACTACAATGTCTGAAGTGAAAAATACATTGGATGGAAATGACAGCAGATTAGACATTGCAGAAGAAAGTATTAGTGAACTTAAAGACAGCAATAGAACTAAGCATGAGTGATTTCTTAAGAAATAATTTTGAAATAAAGCATTTTTTAAAGAGAGAGAGTGTGTGTGTGAGTGGGGGAGAGACAATCTTAAGGAGGCTGCAGATCAGCACGGAGCCTGACTTGGAGCTCAGTCCTGTGACCCCAAGATCATGACCTGAGCCAAAATCAAGAGTCAGATGCTGAACCAACTGAGGCACCCAGTTGCCCTGAAGCATGTATTTTTGTACATGAAATAAAACAGAAAATCCAAAAAGGAAAAAAAGACTGCCCCATGTGACATGAAAATTAAAAGCAGCTTGAAATAAAACCTAAGCAAGAATTTTAAAAAACACATAACAAAGTGGGTTGAAAATATGCACGGTGCATTTGAGAGTTAAAGCTAACTTTCTAAAATTACAAAGATTCTTAAAATCAGTAAGAAAAAAATGAATAATTTTTTGCATTAGGGAAAATGGGAAAAATATGTCATATAGTTACATATTGCTATACTACAGATTACACAGATTACCCCAAAATTTGGCAGCTTAAAATGAACAACACCTACTACCTCAGGGTTTCTTTGGGTCAAGGGTGTGGAGTGGCTTATATGAGAGGTGCCAACTCTCATGAAGTTGCAGGCAAGCTGTTAGCAGGGGCCACAGTCACCTTCAACTGTGTTAAGTGGCATCTGCTTCAAGCTCATTCACAGACTTGTTGCCAGGCCTTTTTCCTTGCTTCTACTGGCCAGACGCCTCAGTTTCTTCTCATAATGAGCCTCTCTTGGCTACCTGGGTGTCCTTATGACATGGAAGCCGCCATCTCCCAGTGAAAGTGCTTAGTCTTCCTAATCCGTGTATTTATCATCTACTAGGGTCACTCAAATAGAAACTATGGTCATTTAAAATTTTTTTAAAAATAGCTTTTATTTTTTTGTCTTTTTTTTCTTCCTTTTTTAAAATTTAAATCTTTTGAATTTAAACTTAAATTCATACAGTGCAATCTTGGTTTCAGGAGTAGAATTCAGTGATTCATCACTTACATACAATACCCAGTACCCATCACAGTAAATGCCCTCAATACCAATCACCTATCCAGCCCATCTCCCACCCACCTCCCTCCACTAACCCTGTTTGTTCTCTATCATTAAGAGTCTCTTGTAGTTTGTTCCCCTCTCTTTTCTTCCCCGTGCCCTGTATGTTCATCTGTCTTGTTTCTTAAATTCCACATATGAGTGAAATCATATGGTATTTGGCTTTCTCTGATTGACTTATTTCACTTAGCATAATACATTCTAGCTCCATCCACATCATTGCAAATGGCAAGATTCATTCTTTTTGATGGCTGAGTAACATTCCATTGTGTATATATAACACATCCTTAATTCATTCATCAGTTGATGGGCATTTGGGCTCTCTCCATAGAGAAATAATTGTTGATAATGTTGGCTGTTGGTTATTATTGATAATGCTGCTATAAATACTAGGGTTTGAATCTGTATTTTTGTATCCTTTAGGTAAATACCTAGTAGTGCATTCGCTGGGTCATACGGTAGCTCGATTTTTTACTTTTTGAGGGACATCAATACTGTTTTCCAGAGTGGCTACACAAGTTTGCATTCCCACCAACAGTTCAAGAGGGTTCCCCTTTGTCCATATCCTCACCAACACCTGCGGTTTCTCATGTTGTTAATTTTAGCCATTCTGACAGGTGTGGGGTGGTATCTCATTGTGGTTTTGATGTGTACTTCCCTGATGATGAGTGATGTTGAGCATCTTTTCATGTGTCTGTTGGCCATCTGGGTGCCTTCTTTGGCAAACTGTCTATTCATGTCTTCTGGCCATTTCTTAACTGGGTTATTTGTTTTTTGGGTGTTGAGGTTGATAAGTTCTTTATAGATTTTGGATACTAAACCTTTATCAGATATGTTGTTTGCAAACATCTGCTCCCATTCCGTAGCCTGCCTTTTAGTTTTGTTGATTGTTTCCTTCACACATTTTCAAAATAACATCCCTCTCTTTTTTCATCCACTTGCCTCAGTTCAGGTTTTCTGTCTATACAACTACAATATGACAGTAACTTCATAATTATCCTACTGCTTTCAGTAGGTCTCACTTCCAAGATACACTTCACATTGATATGAAAGTATTCTAAAGCAAAAATCTGTCCATTCATCCCCGTATTTAAAGTCCCTTGATGGCTCTTTAATGCCAACAACAATGACACCAAAATCCAACTGAGGTAGCTTATCCTTTAAGAAATTTAGTGATCTTCTCCTTTCCAGCCTCACCTATCAGTCCTGTCACCTGTCATAAGCTGGTTTCTTAGAACTACATCCCTGCCACCAAACACATACCCTCATGTATTCATACCACGAGGCTTTTGCACATGTTATTATTCCTTCTGCCACAAATTGTTTCCATTCTTTTCATGGCTGGAAAATTCCTGATAATATTTTGAAATCAGATCAAATGGCATCTTCTCTACAAAGGCTTCTTCTGATTCCTGTTTAATCATTTCCTACTTTTTTATCAACCCGACACTGTACACATCTATCTATTATAACAATTGTTACAGCTTATTTAAACAACTTATTAACATGTCCATATCCTCCACTAAACTCTGGACTCATTGATGCTAGGTCCTATGTCATCTTTTGTCTTAAGTTCTTAGTACCAGACACATACACTTTGTCTGTGAGTGATCATCCCAATAGATGCAGAAAAGGTATTTGACAACATTCAACATCCACTCACGATAAAAAAGAAATCTTTAATGTGACAAAGAAATATACATCAACAACACACATAATGGTGAAATTATGTTAATTATGTGTAAATTAAAAGTTTCTCCTTTGAGGTAAATAACAAGCAAGATGTCCACCAATTTCTATCTTCTGCTTTCTCCTAACCTTACATTAGAGGTCTTAACCAGTACAATAAGGCAGGAAAAAAGAAATAATAGCTAAAAGGATTGGCTAAAAAAAAAAAAAAAATCAAAATTCATTATTGGAAGATGACATGACTATATACATAGAAAAAACAAAATTATCTACAGATAATTATATTTAATACGGATTTAGAAAAGGGGTGCCTGGGTGGCTCAGTCGGTTAGGTGTCTGTCTTCAGCCTAGGTCATGACCTCGCCATTCATGAGTTTGAGCCCCACATTGTGCTCTGTGCTGGCAGCTCAGAGCCTGGAGCCTGCTTCGGATTATGTGTTTCCCTCTCTCTCTCTCTCTGCCCCTCCCCCACTCACACTCTGTTTCTCTCTCTCAAAAATAATTAAACATTTTTTAAAAAAGAATTTAGAAAAATTATTGAATATAAAATCAGTACACAAAAATTCTATTTACTTCTATATACTAGCCACAAATAGTTAAAAATAAAAATATAAAAAGGATACCATTTTTGGAGCACCTGGGTGGTTCAGTTGGTTAAGTGACCGACTTCGGCTCAAGTCATGATCTCACAGGTTGTGGGTTCGAGCCCCCCATCGGGCTCTGTGCTGATGACTCAGAGCCTGGAGCCTGCTTCTGATTCTATGTCTTTCTCTCTCTCTGCCCCTCCCTCTGCTTACAGTCTGCCTCTTTCTCTCTTTCTCAAAAATAAATAAACATTAAAAAAAATTTTTTTTAATAAAAAAAAGGATACCATTTTTAATACCATTTTAAAAACTACTTCGGAATATATCTAACCAAAGATGTGCTAGAATTCTTAACAGAAAATTATAACATTTTGTTGAGAGACATTAAAGAAGCCTAAATAAATGAAGAAATATATATAGTTTGTGATTTAGAAAATTTGATATCATAAAGATGTCAGATATCCCAAACTACTTTACAGATTTCATCAAATTCCAAACAGGTCTTTGCATATGTATGTGTACATGTGCACGCAACATGTCTGGGTGTGTGTGCGTGTGTGTGTGTGTGTGTGTGTGTGTGTGTGTGTGTGTCATTTGACAAATTGATTCTATAATCAGTGAGTAAATTGTGAAGGGCCAAGAGTAAACAAGACACTCATAAAGGAGGGCAGAGGGTGTACTTTTCTAAAAGATTGCCAAGGTTTATTACAAAGCTAGTAATTAAGGAGCGTTACTAGAGCAAGATTAGTAATAGCCCAATGGAAAAGGAAAGAGAGCCCCTTAAGTGTCATTCATATATAGGAATTTGACGTGTGACAGAAGCGGAACTGCAGGGCAATGGGGAAAGTACAGTCTTTTCACAAATGGTGCTGGGGCAATTCAATACACATATGGTGGCAGAGCAAGAGGAAAATGAATCACTCCCTCACACAACAGCAAAAAGCCAATCTATAAACCTCAATGTAAGAGGCAAAAGGTTTCAGCTTTTAGAAAATACTATAGGAAAATACCCTCCTGATCTCC
>NW_026057866.1:0-1232 GCF_023721935.1 Panthera uncia
ATGGATAAAGAAATTGTGGTTTATATACACAATGGAATACTACGTGGAAATGAGAAAAAATGAAATATG
Source organism: Panthera uncia (assembly GCF_023721935.1). NCBI lineage: Eukaryota > Metazoa > Chordata > Mammalia > Carnivora > Felidae > Panthera > Panthera uncia. The sequence goes on from NW_026057866.1 coordinate 70, forward strand.
GCCTTTTGTAGCAACATGGATGGAACTGGAGAGTGTGATGCTAAGTGAAATAAGCCATACAGAGAAAGACAGATACCATATGGTTTCACTCTTATGTGGATCCTGAGAAACATAACAGAAACCCATGGGGGAGGGGAAGGAAAAAAAAAAAAGAGGTTAGAGTGGGAGAGAGACAAAGCATAAGAGACTGTTAAAAACTGAGAACAAATTGAGGGTGGATGGGGGGTGGGAGGGAGGGCAGGGTGGGAGGGAGGGCAGGGTGGGTGATGGGTATTGAGGAGGGCACCTTTTGGGATGAGCACTGGGTGTTGTATGGAAACCAATTTGACAGTAAATTTCATATATTAAAAAATAAAAAAAAATAAAATAAAATAAAAAAAAATAAAATAAAAAAAAATATCTCCTTTCTCGACATTAGAAGAAGCAGAACAATGGCGTGAAGCTTAGACAAAAAGTTACAACTACTAACTGGTATCAAACAGGACTTTGAGGAAACCTTGTTTCAAGTAATATCTTGTATCACGATGTGGAAATTGTTTGAAATACTACACGGGGAATGATGTAGAAAGTGAACTCTACTAGAAAGTGCGTAGAAACCCTAAGCAGCAAACATTTTAAAAACTGACACCTAGCATGTTTCCCAAAGGTAGAAATGTTACAAAACCTAGAGGGGGCGCAAACACAAACTGCCACATACTAAATTCTGGGAAACACAGTGGGAAACCCTCCGTCAACAATAATCTCATTTTACTCGATGGAAATGTTTGAATCCGTACACGTGGCACATAAGCTAAGGGTTGTCAACTCGACTCTGAAAGAACACTGTGGGAACACAGTCTCGTACCTACCAACTGGTTTCACAATGTTAAAAGTTATGCGGGGCTAGGCAGAAAGAAAGTGCCCTATAAGAAATGCTAGGAAGAAAAGCCGTGCTGGACCACTCTTTCCAACAAGATCCCGTGTCACTAAATGAGAACTGTTTGAAAACATACTCTGGGCCCACAAGGTAAGTACAACATACTCAAATTTGCCAAAGAAAATTATGGTAAAACCATCTCTTAACTAACATCTTGATTAAGGAATATACAAGTGTGTGAACAACTAGGCAGAGACGCTGCACAAAGTGCCAGCTACTCAACTCGGTCAAACTGCACTTTGGGAAA
>NW_026057866.1:1242-3467 GCF_023721935.1 Panthera uncia
GGAAAGTGTCCTCTGCGCGACAGTGCGTAGACGCACTGGGGAGCAACCTCTTTCAAACTCACAACTTGCTTGTTTGTTTCCCAAAGGGAGATCTGTTGGAAAACCTAGGGGAGGGGGGCCTAGAACGAGAATGCCACACACACAGTTCTGTGAAAGAAGCCAATGGGGAAACCCTCCTTCTGCTATCGCCTCGTTTCACTACGTTGGAAATGTGTGTATCCCTACGCGCGGCGCACAAGTTATGGGCCGTCTACTCGAAAGAACGCTGTGGACACACATACTCGCAGCTACCTTCTGGTTTCACATTGTTAGAAATGTCTCACATGGTATTCGGGTCTAGGCAGAAAGTGCCCTTTAGGAAATGCTTGGAAGAAACGCTGTGGTGAGCCTGTCTTCCAATAAGATCCCCTGTCACTAAGTGACAGGCCGAAAGTCTCATACTCTCAATTTCTCAAACCATATTCAGGGATATCATAATTTAAGTAACATCATGTATCCCCAAGCTAGAATTCTTGAAATCTTATGTGGAGAATTATATAGAATGTTTCATTGTCTTCACCCTGTGAAAGAATACTCTGGAGAAACAATCTTTCCACTAACATCATATTTCACTGATGTACAAGTGTTTGTTAGCTTATGTGGGTCCTATGCGGAAAGTGCCATACACTCAACTCTGTCAAACTACAATTTGGGGAAACTATGTTTCAACTAACATCTTGTATACCTATGTACCAAGTGTTTGAAAATCGGTGCCAGGAACCATGTGAAATGTGACCTGTATTCAATACTCTGAAAAAATAATGAAGAGAAAGCATGTTTTAACTAAATGTTTTTTGACTAGTATAGAGGTTTGAAAACATATGTGGATTATAGTATAAGTACTGTATATTCAAGTTTGTGAAACACAATGTTGGGAAACCATCTTTCATTCCCAACAAAAATGCAGAATAGAGGGTGCGTTTTTAGAAATATATCAATAGTTCTCCTTAGCGAAAAAACCGTCATTGAGGAAAGAGTGAGAGAGAAACACACCAGGGAACATTCAAGATGAACCTCTCCCCAAAACAGGTGACAAGAGGCCCAAAATTCGTCATCAGGGAATACAAATCAATACTATAATGAGATAATACCTCATGTTTTTCAGAAGGACTAAATTTCACAACATAAGGAACAAATGGTGTTGGCAAGGATGGGGAGACACTCTGGGAATTCAAAGTAGTGCAGCCACCCTGGCAAACTGTACAAAATTTCTTCAAATGTGAAGAATAAGACTGCCCTGGGCACCTGGGTGGCCCAGTTAATCAAGTGACTCTTGATACCCACTCAATTCAGTATCTCACAGTCATGTGACCAAACCCTCGTTGGGCTCTACACTGGTAGCATAGAGTTCGTTTGGTATTCTCTCTCCATCTCCTCTGCCCATCCCCATCTCTCACTCTCTTACTCTCTCCATCTTAAATAAATTAATTTAAAAAAATTACTTAGCCATGTAATCTTAAAGTCACCCTATGATTCAGCAATTGCACTAAGAGTTATTTACCCAAAAGATACAAAAATACCAATTCAAATAGATACAGGCACTCCAGTGCTTTAAGCAATACAATGAAAAATAGCCAATTATGGAAAGGGCTCAAATGTCCATTGGCTGAGCAATGGATTATATATACAATGGAATATTACATTGCCATGAACAAGATTGTTTTCCTTTGCAATGATTTGGAATATTATGCTAGGTGAAATAAGTCAGTCAGAGAAAGGCTTATACTGTATGATTTCACTCCTATGTAGAATGTAAGCAACAAAACACATAAGCATTGTGGAAAAAAGAGTGGCAAAACAAGAAACGTGTTCTTAACTATAGAGAACAAACTGATAGTTACCAGAGGAGAGATGGGGTGGGGGATTGGGTTATATAGGAGATGGGAAATAAAGAGTACACTTTGTGATGTGCACTGGGTGTTGTGTGAAAGAGTGGAACAACTGAATTCTATACCTGGAACTATTATTATACCATATGTTACCTAACTGGGATAAAAAAAATCTTAAAAATTATTCTACATTAGCTATAGGGAAAGGCCGCATGCTTAAGTGCCCAAAGCATTACTGTGCTTCAAGTGACATTCTTGTTCCTCATAGACATATAGAGTAACACTTTCCTCACCACCTCTCTGTGTAGACACTTGTGCTTTACTGCTGAAAAGTTCCCTTTTCTGCAAGAGTGTTTT
>NW_026057867.1:0-1645 GCF_023721935.1 Panthera uncia
CAAAAAAAGAAAGTTTAAAAAGAAGTACTTTTAAGAAGCCAAAAGGAATGTAGAACAAAAATTTGTATGGAAACACAAATGGAAACACAAATGACCTCAAATAGCCAAAGTAATGTTGAAAAGAAAACCAAAGCTGAAGGCATCACAATTCCAGACTTTAAGCTGTATTACAAAGCTGTAATCATCAAGACAGTATGGTATTAGCACAAAAACAGACACATAGGTCAATGGAATGGAATAGAGAACCCAGAAATGGACCCACAAATGTATGGCCAACTAATCTTCAAAAAAGTAGGAAAGAGTATCCATTGGAAAAAAGACATTCTCTTTAGAAAATGGTGCTGGGAGAACTGGACAGTGACATGCAAAGGAATGAACCAGATCACTTTCTTACACCATACACAAAAATAAATTCAAAATGGATCAAAAACCAAAATGTGAGACAGGAAACCATCAAAATCATAGAGAAGAAAACAGGTAGTAACTTCTTTGACCTAGGCTGCAGCAAATTCTTACTTGACGTGTCTCTGGAAGCAAGGGAAATAAAAGCAAAAATGAACTATTGGGTCCTCATCAAGATAAAAAACTTCTGCACAGCGAAGGAAACAATCAACAAAACTAAAAGGCAACTAACGGAATGGGAGAAGATATTTGCAAATGACATATCGGATAAAGGGTTAGTATTCAAAATCTATAAAGAACTTATCATACTCAACACCCCAAAAACAAATAATCTAGTGAAGAAATGGGCAGAAACATGAATAGACACTTTTCCAAAGAAGACATCCAGATGACTAACAGACACATGAAAAGATGTTCAATATCATTCATCATCAAGGAAATACAAATCGAAACCACAATAAGATACCACTTCACACGTGTAGGAATGGCTAAAATTAAAAACTCAGGAAACAACAGATGTTGGCAAGGATGAGAAAAATGGGGAACACTTTTGCACTCTTGGTAGGAATGCAAACTGGTGCAGCCACTCTGGAAAACAGTATGGAGGTTCCTCAAAAAATTAAAAGTAGAACTACCCTATGACCCAGAAACTGCACTACTAAGTATTTATCCAAAGGATACCAAAATGCTGATTCAAAGGGGCACATGCAAACCAATGTTTATAGCAGAGCTATCAACAATAGTCAAATTATGGAAAGAACACAAATTATTGACTGAATGGATAAAGAAAATGTCATACACACACACACACACACACACACACACAGGAATATATATAAACATACAATGGGGGGAGTGGGGGAGAGGGGACAATGGGTGATGGGCATTGAGGAAGGCACTTGTCTGGATGAGCACTGGGTGTTGTATGTAAGTGATGAACCACGGGAATCTACCCCAAAAACCAAAAGTACACTTTACACACTGTATGTTAGCCAATTTGACAATAAATTATATATTTTTTAAAAATGTGGTATCTTTTCCACACAATGGAATATTACTCAGTGAAGAAAAAGAATGAAATACTGCCATTTGCAACAATGTAGATGGAATTAGTGTGTATTGTGCTAAGTGAAATAAGTCAGCTAGAGAAAGACAGATACCAAATAGATAAAATCATGAATGAAAATGGAATTATGACAACCAATCCCTCAGAGATACAAACAATTATCAGGGAATACTATGA
>NW_026057868.1:0-5883 GCF_023721935.1 Panthera uncia
AACCACAGCAGCTGGGGCGGCAGCAAGTGGTCCTGCAGCAGGTGGTCTGGCAGCAGGTGGGGTGGCAGCAAGGCTGGCAGCAGCTGGAGCCACAGCAGCTGGGGCGACAGCAGGTGGTCCTGCAGCAGGTGGTCTGGCAGCAGCTGGGGCGGCAACAAGTCTGCTGACCACAGCCCTGGTCAGAGCAGACGGAGCCACAACAGGAGTTGACCATGGTGTCAGAGGGAGGTTTGGGGTGGGTTTCCAGGAAGGTGGGTTTGGAAGATTTGAACATCTGCTTCCCCAAGGTCACCTTTTATACCTTGCTTGGTGGCCAGTGTCTCACATGCAACACTCTTTTCTTTTCATTGTTTGTCCTAATAGTAGCCAATTATCAAATTAGCCAGTTTTCATTTTCAGGTTAAGGTTTTCAAGATAGATGGATAACATGATTTCATTTTCCTGATACATGACTCATCCCATCTGCTTTTCCTGAATCATCTTTAATGTGTTTGTCTTGCTTTAGCTACCTAAAAGAAAGCTGTCACCTGATTTATGTCTAGAGGTATATGTGTTTATCTAATTGTGCTTAGCAAATCATATGTACTCTTGGGAGATAATGGTTCTTAGAGGCCCACATTTGTTTTGGTGACCTGGGAATATCAGGGTGCATTTCAGTCTGATGGCCCATTCATAGTGGGTCATTTATGCTGGGAACTTTTGAGTATGGATTAGGGGATCACTGTCATGAGGATAAGAATCTTAGGACACACCTCCTCCCCATTGTGATCATGCCCCATTATCTAGACTTCCTGCTTGGAAAGAAATAACTTTTCTAAGAAGTAAAACTAGGTCACAAATTTTGATATATCTTGTTTTCTCTCAGGTCTATCAAGGCATACTTAAAATACAAAAAATTCCACATGGTCAATGTTTCCATTTTGTTGAGTTTGGATATATGCCTAGACCCATAATACCAACACCACAATTGAGGTAATAAATATTATCTGTCATCGCCCAAAGGTTTATTTGTCCTCTTGCTCTGCATGTTATGTGTGGTAAGAACACTTAGCATGAGATCTACCCTCTTAACAAGTTTGTCAGTGCACCCTGTTGTATTGTGAGCTATATGTACATTGTTGTTCTGTAGATCTCTAAAGCTTACTCATCCTGTATAAGTATAATTTTATATTCATTAAAGAACTACCCATTTCCTCTTCCTCCCTGGAAACCACCATTGTACTCTCTGCTCCTATGGACTTGATGATTTTATGTGTAATCATGCAGTATTTACTTGTCCTTCTGTGACTTACTTCACTTAGCCTAATGTCTTCTAGGTCCATCCATATTGCTGCAAATAATGGGATTTCCTTATTTTTATAAGGGTGATGATATTCCATTATGTGGCTATTTCATATTTTTTAAATCCATTTGTCTGTCAGTGGACATATGGGTTATTTCCATATCTTCACTATTGTGAATAATGCTGTTATAAACATGGGAGTGCAGATACCTCCTCAAGATCCTGATTTCACTTCTTTCAGATATATACCCAAAAGTAGGGTTGCTGATTTATACAGTAGTTCTATTTTTCATTTTTTAGGAACCTCTATACTGTTTCCCATAGTGGCTGCGCCATTTTACATCCCAACAGTGTAAAAGGGTTCTAATTTCTCCACATCCTCACCAATATTTGCTATCTTTGGTGGGGTGTTACAGATGTGAGGTGGTATTTCATTTTTCTCCACAAACAAACCTCCAGAATTCAGCTTTAGGGCTTCTTAGGGGAAGTCAGCTGCAGAGATAGAAGCCCTCTATCTACCTGTATCATAAGGTTCAAGTCCCTTAACTTCTGCTTTGTTGGGCTGACTTTTCTTCTGACTTTGACTTCTTGTTTTTCTGTCTTTGTCAGGGCATGTTGACTTATCTCTGTTTCCAAGATTTACTTGTCAATACAAGTTAGATTGCCCAGTGTCCTTGCCTTTTACTGTAATTCATATCTTACCATCTTGCTGTCTCTTTAAATTGCTGGGCTCTGAAGATACCCTATATTTTTCTGCTTCATTACTTAAATTGTTGATCAGATTTCACTTTCTAGGTCTTTATTTCCAAGAAAGGAGACATAAAATGAATATCCAGGTTAGACAACACCAACCTATTTATTCATAGTGGGATGGAGTAAAAGCTTAAAGGTTACAAAATTCCCAACCAAATGACTAGCAGACTAGTGTTTCAAAAAAATAGGGGCACTGCCAGTTCGTCAGCTGGCTCTTCAAATACATTTTCCCCGTGGAGAACAAGGGAACCCAGAGAATGAGGAGAACACTGGAAAACCTTGTCTTTGAATTATGTTCTTCCAAATATATGTCATTTTCAACTTTAGGATGGTTTTTGAGTAGTCATTTCATTCTTGGACTGGTCTTTCTGAAAACGGAACCATGGACATCTCAACTTTGTTGAGTCTTTCCGTAAAATATGTTTATCAAATCATGAAGTTGGGAAAGATTGAATATATTGAATGCCAGAATCATGATTCCAAGTGACTTGGACGTCCTAGCATAAGAGGCAAAATCTAGCACAAGGAAATCTCAGAGCCTTTCTTAGATCTAAAAGAGTAGTTACCAATGCAACATGGCACATGGGATCGAGGAGGAGTAAATATATCTAAACTTCTTGGGAGAATTTATTTGAACTGCCTACATATCCTAAGGTTGTATGTACCCTTAGCAGCTCTTCCTTGGGTATATTATTACCAGAATGAGCCATGTTACTAGTGGTATTGGGTAGCAAAAGAGATTCAGAATTGCTGCTCTTCAGATAACCACTGGACATCTATAAGCATAGATTGAAGCAGTTTGTAATGAAAAAGACATAGGTGTTTACATGATATTGTAACCTCAGAACAAGTCCACATTTAGTGCCATTAAATGCTGAATGCAGACATTAATACATTAACGCAAGTGTGGTATTTTAAAAGGAAGAAGACACAGTTCTACTCCTTTCTGAGCATTCAGAACACATCTGAAAATGTGTTCAGTTCTTGCCTACATTTAGAATAATAGAGATAAATTGTGGTATATTAAAAGCAAAATTGCTAAGATGGTGACATCGTGATCAATGAAGAGCAGGTGAAAAAACTTGGGAAAATTGGCTTAAAGAAAAGAAAAGTGGAGCAAAGGCATGGCTGTGCAGCATGGAGGAGCTGTATGTGAGAGATTGGACTTGCCCCAAATGAATGTCATGGGCTGACACAGGATAAGTGGGTGGCTCATAGAGAAAAAAAAATTTATACTCACCATAAAGTTTTATGGAATGGCTTCCTCCATACATAGCAGGGGGATGTAAGTGTAAGCTGGTGTTGCAGAGGAAGACTCGTGAACCAGATGGAGGAGATTGGGTGAAATGACTTTGAGGATTCCTTTCTACCATAAGGGACCTATAAGTCTAATCAATCAAATTCTTTACGGTGCTTCTTTTTTTTTTTTTCCGTGGCCATTATGCCCTGGCCCTAATTTCCAAGCTGACACAACCAAGCTAAAAACCCAGGCTCACACATACAAGTGCACATAAAACTGGTAAAATCTGAACAAGTTCTGTAGATTGTGCTAATGTTAGTTTCTGAGTTTTGGTGTGTACTATAATTCTATAAGAAGTGACCATTGGGGGAAATTGGATAGAGAGTACCCAGAATTTTGCTGTACTGTTTTTCAACTTCTTGTGAACCTATAGTTATTTCAAAATAAAATGTAAAATAAAGCTCAGTGGAGGTAAAAGGGAGCATACTTTTGTCTACCATGTACCTTTATCTTATTAAATCTTTGTCACAACTGTCTTTTTTCCTTCAATCAATAAAATATATATTTGAGAAATGAAGAGATTCTTGTAGGTATGAGATAAAATTTGAAAATTCTAGTTTGCTGCCTTGAAGTCAGACACATAGAGTTTAAAAAAATTTTTAAAACAAGTGTAAAAACACTTAAGTGTATCTTAAGTGTAAGAACACTTAAGATATACCTTCTTAGAAAATTTTAAGTATATAAAACAGTATTGTCAGCTGTCAGCACTATGCTATATAGTAGATCTCCAGAAGTTACTTATCTTGCATAACTGAAACTTTGTACTCTGACCAGCATCTTCCCATTTATTCCTTTCCTCAGCCCCTGGCATCACCATTCTGCTCCCTGCTTCTATTTGATTATTGAGTTTGATTATTTTATGCATGTAAGATCATGCAGTATTTGTCTTTCTGTATTTGACTTATTTCATTTAGCATAATGTCCTCCAAGTCCACCCATGTTGCAAATGGCAGGGTTTCCTCCTTTTAAAGCTGAATAATACTCCATTCTATATATACACTATTTTTTCTTTATCTGTTCATCTATAGATGAATGCTTAGGTTGTTTCCATATCTTGGCTATTGTGAATATTATTGCCATAAACATTGGAGTACAGGTATTCCTCTGAGGTTCTGATTTCAGTTACTTTGGATACATACTCAGAAATGGGATTGCTGGATTGTATGGTAGTTCTGTTTTTTAATTTTTTAATTTTTTAATGTTTATTTATTTTTGAGAGAGAGAGAGCAGATGAGGGGCAAAGAGAGAGGGAGACACAGAATCTGAAGCAGGCTCTAGACTCTTAGCTGTCGGCACAGAGACCAATGAGGGGCTCGAACTCACAAACCACAAGATCATGGACCTGAGCTGAAGTCAGATGCCTAACCAACTGAGCCACCTAGGAGCCCCTGTGTTTTAATTTTTGAGGAACCTCCATATTTTTTTCCATTATAGCTGTACCAACTTAACATTTTCACCTACAGTATACCAGAATTCCCTTTTCTCAACATCCCTATCAACACTTGTCTTTTTTTTTAAATAATAGCCATCCTAATAGGTATCAGGTGATATCTCATTGTGATTTTGATTTGCATTTCCCTGATGATTAATGGTGTGTGACAATTTTATAGGTGTGTATCATCATCCTTTCTTTGGAGAAAAGCAATCCTAAATTGAGAGTTTAAGTAACACGTCCAAGGCCACAGTTAGTATGTGGTACAGTCAAAATTCAGACCTAAGTCTAATTCCCAAGTCCGTGGGCTATCTACACTGAGCTGCCTCTGTTTAAATTGGTTTAAATCAATTCATGGATTATAGTTTTCTAAGGACTCTTTTTTGTTGGCAGTTGTAATCCATAGCTCTCATGTTATATGTATTAGGTTCAAAGATGCCTCCCTTTAAACCTTTTCTTGTTTCTGCTAACACTTAATTGTGACCTGGATAAAAATCTCATTGGTGAGTACCAGTTTAATTTTTCTGTTGTAGGATCCCCTGAGAATATGTGCTCCTATGTCACATGAAAAAGAGCAATATGCATTGAACATTTCATTAATAAGAAATAATGAGAGATGAGCAATATCAGTGCCTTCCAATACTAAAAAGTTTTATTTGGGAGCCTCAAGAAATTCCACATGAACATAGATTCCATTGAGAAACATTGGAAAGAAAAAAAACCTAGAAGAGGAACATTTAAAGACTTTTATATTTAGAATCAGAATTAGAAATTCTGAAAAATCAGCTGCATAATCTGACCATAAATTCTGACTCATTTGGCAATAAGGTATTTCTACATAAGAGAATAAGTGACATAGAGACCAGAGGTTTCCAGATCAGTCCATGGGTCTGTTTGTAAGTTCATGACATCAGGAAGTGCCATGTGTTTTGTTAAATTAGATGCTTTCTTCCTGGACTGAAGGATGGGGGCAAGGAGGTTCCAGTCCAGAGCAGGATGTTCAGCAGCAAGAACTGCCATAGCAGCTGGGGCAGCAGCAGGTGCAGGTGGTCTGGCAGCAAGAGGGGTGGCAACAGCTGGACACACAGCAGCTGGGGCAACAGTAGGTGGTCCTGC
>NW_026057869.1:0-1000 GCF_023721935.1 Panthera uncia
TGATTAGATATTAACAGGATCTTTTACATTAAACTTTTTACTTCATTTATTTACCTTATTTAAAAAAGACATGTTATTTGGGAATAGCTGACACACTATGTTACATTAGTTTCAGATGAACAACATAGTGATTGGACAAGTGTATACATTCTGCTATGCTAACACAGGTGTAGCTATCATCTGTCACCATGCATCACTATTCCAGTACCATTCTCTATGTTCCCTATGCTATATCTTCTATCTGTGACTTATTCATTGCATAATCAGAAGCCTGCATCACCCAATCCCCTTCACATATCTAGGGCATCCTTGTCTTGTGCCTGATTTTAGTGGAAGATCTTTCACAATTTCACTATTGAGTATGATATTAGCTGTGGGCTTCACATACATGGCCTTTCTTATGTTGAGATATATTCCTTCTACACTGAATTTTAAAGTTTTTTAGCACAAATGGATACAAAAATTTCTCAGAACTCTTCTTCTGTGTCTATTGACATCATCACATGAGTTTTCTTTTTATTTTTTAAAATGTATTTATTTAGTTTAGTTTAAATGTATTTATGTATTTCTTTAGTATTTATTTTTTCAAGTTTTTATTTAAATTCCAGTTGGTTAACATACAGTGTAATGCTAATTTCAGGTATAGAATGTAGTCATCCATCACTTACATACAACACCCAGTGATCCTCACTACTAGTACCCTCCTTAGCCCATCACCCATTTAACCCATCCCCCTGCCCACCTCCCTTATAGTAATCCTCCGTTTGCTATTTATAGTTAAGAATCTTGTTTCTGGTTGATTTTATTTCATTCAATTATGTGAGGGGTCACATTGATTGATTTGCGTTTCTGAAACATCCTTCCTTTGCAGGGAAAAAAACCCTTCATCACGGTCAATGATCCTTTTAATGTGCTGCTGAATTTGGTTTGCCTGTACATTATTGGGAATTCTTCATCTACATTCATCACGGGGATACTGACCTATAGATTTCTGTTCAGG
>NW_026057870.1:0-1261 GCF_023721935.1 Panthera uncia
CACAAATGGTGTGTACTCACAACCTAAGGATCTGGCCCCTTTTTTTGGGTCTGAAGACAGGAAACAAGGAATATCTGGTTTATTACTCAATGCCCCACGGGGGCTTGTCTGCCACACACAAAGTGGGACCTGTTCTATGGCTTTTTTTTTTTTTTTCCAGTTTGGGACTGACTACCGACAATCACTCATCACCACTAATGAGTACACAGGGCAGAGACATCCTTTGGCCAAGGCCAAGCCCCATGTGGCGGCCTCAGCTCCCCAACATAGGGGGTGGGCAGTCTCCATGGAGGGTCCAGTCCTCCAGGAAACACGCACGGCTTGTAGGCGTGAGGCTGGTGGGAGCTCAGAAATGCCCAAGTAATGGGGCTGCAGTAACCCTGCCATGTGGAGATGACACTAGGCTGACCTTTTCTCCAGGTACTCCCCTCTCCCTCGGATCTCAGACCTTCTCAGAAGCCTGTAGTTTTTGTGGTTCTTTGAAGTCAGGACTCGATGACGTCCTGGTAGCCACTGTCACAACCTCCTGCCTGCTGTGCTGAGGGACAACGTATTGGCCATTTGGAGCTCCCTGGGCAGATGGGCATGAGTGTCCCTGGGGGCTCATGGTCTGCACCCCAGGCAGGAGCTCCTCATATCCCCGAGACTGCCCAGAGCATGAGAGGGGCTTGGCCATGACACCAATGCAGTTCCCTGGAAAAAAAAATGTGCCCGTTACCAATGGGACAACCATCAACAACGTGTCAAAGTTTGGAGTCCATTGTGATCCATGGCAGTTGTACTTGTCATATAGTATGAAGATTCCAACTTTTCCTCCAAAGAGATAATGAAGACTTGCTCTCTTGGTGAGGGTTCTGTGCTTATTTCCACACCAACCCCAGTAAAACTCAGACACACCCAGGGTTCTACATACAGACACAGAAACACACACACACGCACACCCTAAGCACCCATTGTGCTCATCCCAGGCACATGCCTCCCATGGTGTGAGCAATAGTGTGCAGCCTGTGTCCCAACAGGAGAACACAGGATCTTCAGGAACTGCTCCTGTGGGATGGAGCATCACTGATGTGCTCCCTGTAACCACTTCCTGGAGGAGGGGAGGGGGTTGGCCCTGGATGGGGGTGGTGAGTAAACACGTGGATGCTGGGAACAGGACAGACAATGACCTGACCCAGGGCTGGGTGCTGGGGACTGCAGAGCCTGAGACCCTGATGGGATAGAGTTAGGGTTAAGGTTAGGGTTAGGGTTAGGGTTAGGG
>NW_026057871.1:0-3655 GCF_023721935.1 Panthera uncia
GGTGCCCAGAAGGAGCAGGTGGGGCCTGCCACGGAGCCTGCCCCTCAACTCCTCCCTCCTCCCTCCTCCTGCCTGCACAGCAGGTGAATGGGCCCTCCCTGCCCCACCCTGGCCCGGCACATGGGCTCAGGGCACCCCCTAACCCTGCAGTGCACACACATCATGGCCCTGGCCCCGGGGAGGCTGTGAGCCCTCAAGAGATTGGGGTGAAGCAAGGAGTGGCTGAGCCTGAGGCCCTTCACTGTGTGTCCTCTGCCCACTGGGGTCAGAGAGCTTAGGTTGGACTGTGGCCCCAGACCAGGTGTTGTCCCCCTGGGTCACAGCACATAAGCTCTGTCGTCAGCCAGGAGGAGCCTCCCACCACACAGACTACCCTGGAGGCGGCCGTGGCCGGGGGGCCACGGTGGGGTCCTGCTTTGCCGTGTGGCAGGAAGGGCCTGGACCTGGCCCCGGGGCTGGTCTGCACTACCCTCAGCCACCAGCGTGGTCACAGCTGTCACCCACAAGACTCTGGAGCCATCCCAAGTCCTATCCTGTCCCGGCCCGTCTATACCCGCTCTCATGCTGGGAAGGAGCCCTGGGAGGCCAGCAGGGCACTGGGGAGGTGAAAGGTCAGGGCCAGAGTCTTCGGGGCAGGAAGAGGACCGAGTGGGCAGACGGCGCAGCCTCAGCAACTTGCCCCCCAGCACCCAGTCCTGCTGGGAGCCCTGGCAAAAACTGGCCAACTTTCCCCAGAGTGTGAATGCCCACGTGTGAACTTGGTTCCCCTCTCGTGAGCCTGGCTCTTTCTTCCAGAACCAGAGGGGGGCCGGGCCAAGCCTCCGTGGAGACTCCGAGGCCGGCCCGGGAGCATCACCCAGCCCCACTCTCGGTGAGGCAACGGGCCCGCCGCGCTCCTGGCAGCGGTGCGGGTCCCGAAGGCGATAACCCAACGCGTTTCTTAAATAAGTTAATATTTATTCCCCTTTGCTTTGCCCCCCACCCCCTTCCCCCTTCCCCCTTCCATTAAGCAGCCAAATTTCCTGTATCAGATTATTGCAACGTTTAACCTGAATTTGTCAAAGAAACGTCCGCGAACCGCAGGGGCTTTGCTGCAACCTCCCAGCCCGGGCGGGGCCGCCAGCAGAGACGCCGGCTTATTGCACGGACCCCACTCCCTGTGGACGCGAGCGTGCCTCGATCGCCCCAACACAGATGCTGGGCAGCGGGCCCAGGAGCGGAGGCGGACAGAGGGGGACGAGGAGGGGGGACAAACAGGTGAGGACTCAGACCGTGAGCAACAGTGAAGCGTGGCCGTGGTGGCCTCGGGGACCGAGCTGCCACCAACCGGAGCACAGGTGGCCCCGAGCACGTGTTCCCTAGAAAAGTAAGTGGGTGTGAGGACGGGGCTCTGCTGGGCAGCCTCCGACTTCCTCTTTTTGGTCGTTTTCTGGTCTTTGTCCCAGGGATGCAGCGGTCGCGAGGGGACCGCTGACCAGGCCTCAGACCGCCTTGGCGGAGCTGGGAAAACCCAAACCCGAGCGCACCGGCCGGAGGCTCCCAGGCCGACGGCTACCCCCTGTTCTGCTTCGTCCAGACCCGGCGTCTGCCTCCCTCTCCCTGGGCGGACGGCCTCCTGGGCTCCTCTGCCTCGGCAGGGCCCGAGCTGGGGTCCACGCACAGCCCTGCCCGGGGCCACCACCCTGCCGGGTGCGCCCCAACCCCAGTGCTAAAACCTGTGTGGCACCGTGCCCTCAGCTACACGGGCTTGTCTACGTGGTCACCCGGGATGGGGGTGGCCGGGGGGGACCCCGCTTTCTTTGGGGGGCTCTGGAGAACTTTGAGGTGCAGCCCCCGTCCCTTCTCTGGGGGGTCGCTGGAGAGCACGGGAGGCTCTGTTTTGTGGGGTTCAGGAGGCACTGTGGCCCCCGAAAGGGAAGCTCTGGGTTCAGGGGCCACGCTGTGGCCGCTGTCCGCAAACAGGTCTCCGCCAGGGCCCCCCACGTCCAGCGGCTCAAAGGCGAAGCTGGGGACGGTCAGGTGCTCTGCGCGGCAGGCCGCCTGTGCGCGCCGCTCCCCCTTGGCGGCCGCGTCCGCCCCCGCCCCCTCCACGGGCTCCAGGGAGTCCCTGTGTGGCGTGGCCTCACAGGACGGGGTTCGCCGTCTCAGAGTGCCACTGCCCTCTGCCGCCGGGGGCCGCGCGGTGCCCTCGTCCTCTGTGGGGGGGTCTACGGAGATGCAGGGGGGGCTCATCTTCTTCTTCCTGCGGGCCCCTGAGGGGGGCTCTGCCTCCGGGACCCGGGCCTTCACCTCCCGGACCTCTGAGCGGCCGTCCCCTCCTCCCTGCTCCGCCGAGGGCCGCCTCTGCTCATCCGCCTGGCCCGGCTGCCCCCGGAAGCCCTGGGCGTCGATGCCGCAGAACCCGTGCAGGTCCGGCTCACCGCCCGCTCCCGGGGCATCGGGGGAGGCCGAGGGGCTCTGCGCCGAGCTGGTGATGTGGCTGACCTCCTCGTCAGCAGGGTCCGGGGCCTCGGCCTCCTCCCCTCCTGGGGCCGGCGGCCTACCGGAGACGCAGCGCTGCCCAAAAGTGTGCTTGCGGGCGCGGACGCTGGCGGGCCTCGGGGAACGGGGTGGGGACCGCACGGAGGCCCCCAGGGACGCCTGCCTCACGGGGGTCTTCCCGCCAGGCTCCGCCCAGCCCGGGCCACCGCCATCCCTGGGGCCGGCCATCTGCCCTTCCAGGGAGCTGGTGCGCACGGCCTCCTGCAAAGATACAGGGTCGAGTGACCAAGGAGGCCGGGCAGGACCCAGGCAGCAGCCGGGGGCGCGGGAACCCCCACCCCACCCGCAGAGTAGGACCGAGACTCCCCAGGGCGAGCGGACACGCCGTCCCCCGGCCCCACCTATGCCGAACGCACCGCTCGTGCTGGGGGCACAGCGAGGACAGAGGACTAAGGACCTGAACTCCCGTAGGCAGAGCGTGCTGTGGCCCGGGAGGCCCCGCTGGGCACAGAGCCCCCAGCCTGCACAGCGCCAGCAGGGCCCGGAAGCCCAAGCACAGGGCACGTGGCAGAGAGAGGATCTGAGGCCGCGGCAGGTGGAGAGTGCTCTCAGGGTATGGGCGAGGCTCAGGGGTGCTGCGCTGCACGGGGCTGAGACTAGTGCCCGAGGAGACGCGGTTCCTGGGCCCTGTACGTCGTCCCAGACTGCAGGGACGTGCCCCCCTCCCCTGGTGTCCCCGCTACTCATCTTTCAAACGGGAGGGAACCACGGTGGGGCCCCCAGGCCTGGGCCGCGGGACTCGGAGGGCTTCTCCTACCTGTCTGCGGAGCAGTCGGCTGAGGCTGGGGGAGCGGGTTGCGCCCCGAGGGGACAGGGCACCGAGGGCGTCGCTGTCCCTGGCTGGGGACGGTGCGGCCGAAGAGACCCGGAGGGAGGTGCAGGGCTCCGTGGGCAGGGAGTGTGCAGAGGTGGACAGACCCGGGGCAGGCCCTGGGGCAGGAAGGTGAGAACGCTGCAGCCTCGGCCACCTGGCGGAGGCCCGGCCGCCCCGTCCCACCGGCCGCCTCCAGGGGCCTTACCTGAGCAGGTTTCCGCATCCGCTTCCGGCAGCGGGCGAGGGTGTGGGGCGGAGGCGGGCGCCACGGGCCGGAACATGTAGCTGTCGTTGGGCAGG
>NW_026057872.1:0-1000 GCF_023721935.1 Panthera uncia
TCACGGGTGACCGGCAGACGTCCCCGTCCTCCCAGGCGGGCATGTGTGCGCAGAGCCAAGGGGACCACAAGCGGCCCGCAGCCCACTGACCTCTCTGGGAGGATCAAAGTCTAGGCACCCAGGGGGCTTGGTGGTGGCCAGAGTGCTCGATGCCATGGACGTGGGTGGTTTGGGTGTTGAGGCCGGCGTTGGTGAGGAAGGGGTGGGCGTTGGGGAGGGCGTGGACGGGCACGACCAGTTGAAGAACTCAAAGGTGCAGGACAGCGAGCAGTTCACGTAATAGCAGGTGTCCCCATGCGTGCCGTTATACACCGTTTCACCTGCCAGGGGACAGAGACCAGACTTACACTAGCCACGCAGGGCTGGCTCCCAGAGCATACAAACAGGTGCCGACAAGGCCACTGGAGGGAAGCCCACTTCGACCATGTCCCTGACTCACGGCGACAGCCAAGAGGGGCAGACCGCAGGGATGGCCGTCCAGCCGGCTCCCGGTGGGGACTTCGGCCTAACCCCTTACCACTGGTGACAGGAGACCAGAACCCACCCGCCTCTGGCACCTAAGAGTCAGAAGTGACAAGCCTGGGTACCTGGGGCGAAGTATGTGTCATTCAAAACGCAGCACTTTTCCAGGGGTGTGCTGGGGATGGAACCTGTAGTTTCAACGATGCTGGGGGAGGAGATTGGGGTCAGCGTGGGGGGGAGCACACTGGAGGTCGTGGCGCTCGTGGTGGCTGGCCTGTGCGGCGTGGATGACGGGCGTCCTGGCGGTGTGAGCGTTTCTGTGGACGTCGTTGACACAGTCGTGGGTGTGGGTGTGGAGGGGGTCTCCGTGCTGGTGGAGGTGGTAGTCGAAGCCGGGGTCGGGGTGGGGGTCGGGGTCTCCGTGCTGGTGGTGGTGGTGGTGGAGGCCGGGGTCGGGGTCTCCGTGCTGGTGGTGGTACTGGTGGGGGTCGGGGTCTCCGTGCTGGTGGTGGTCAGGGTGGAGGTCGGGGTCTCCGTG
>NW_026057873.1:0-1093 GCF_023721935.1 Panthera uncia
CGGCCACCTCACTCACGGCCACCTCACTCACGGCCACCTCACTCCCGGCCACCTCACTCCCGGCCACCTCGCTCTCGACCACCTCACTCCCGGGACCTCACTCACGGGACCTCACTCCCGGCCACCTCACTCCCGGCCTCCTCACTCTCGGCCACCTCACTCCCGGCCACCTCACTCCTGGCCACCTCACTCTCGGCCATCTCAATCACGGCCACCTCACTCTCGGCCACCTCAGTCTCAGCCACCTCACTCCCGGCCACGTCACTCCTGGCCTCCTCACTCCCGGCCACCTCACTCCTGGCCACCTCACTCTCGGCTATCTCACTCTCGGCCATCTCACTCCTGGCCACCTCACTCTCGGCCATCTCACTCTCGGCCATCTCACTCTCGGCCTCCTCACTGACGGGACCTCACTCCTGGCCTCCTCACTCCCGGCCACATCACTCCAGGTCACCTCACTCCCGGCTACCTCACTCCCAGCCACCTCACTCCTGGCCACCTCACTCCTGGCCACCTCACTCTCGGCCATCTCACTCCCGGCCTCCTCACTCCCGGCCACCTCACTCCCAGCCACCTCACTCTCGGCCATCTCACTCCCGGCCACCTCACTCCCGGCCACCTCACTCCCGGCCACCTCACTCCCAGCCTCCTAACTCTCGACCACCTCACTCCCGGCCACCTCGCTCTTGACCACCTCACTCCCGGGACCTCACTCCCGGCCACCTCGCTCCCAGCCTCCGCATTCTTGGTCACCTCATTCTCGGTCAACTCATTCCCGGCCACCTCACTCCTGGCCACATCACTCCCGGCCACCTCACTCCCGGCCACCTCACTCCCGACCACCTCGCTCCCAGCGTCCTCATTCTTGGCCACCACCCTCCCGGCCACCTCATTCCCGACCACCTCGCTCCCAGCCTCCTCATTCTTGGCCACCTCCCTCCCGGCCACCTTACTCTCGGTCACCTCACTCCTGGCCATCTCACTCCAGGCCACCTCACTCCCGGCCACCTCACTTCTGACCTCCTCACTCGGGCACCTCACTCCCGGTCACCTCAATCTCAGCCACCTCACTCCCGGCGACCTCACTCCTTGC
>NW_026057874.1:0-25000 GCF_023721935.1 Panthera uncia
GGCTGTGCCTCAGGGTGACTTGGGGAAGTGCTCCCCCCCTCCCTAGGCTCAGGCTCCTCACCCAATAGTCAGGCAGCACTGGGTTCTGGTGACTCTTTCCAGCCCTGAAGCCCTAGGCTATGCTAATGTTAAAGCCACTTGAATCTCAACCCTCGTGGTCCAGGTCTTGGCGAACCCCAGTACTGCTGAGCTTTTATGGTTGGGACTCAACTCCGCTGGTGGCTAGTCACGTAGAGCAGTGGCGGCGTCTGAACCCCACCACCAGGAGAGTGGATGGAGAGCCATTGTCCCTGTCTCCAAGGTGCCCACAGTCTAGGTGGGGGGTTCTCTCCCCACCTAGGGGATGGGGCACAGGGAGAGGCTTCCCCTGTGATATTTGGCTGTGTCTTGATGGTTGAGTAGGACATTGCCAAGCAGATGAATAGGGCAGCCCAGGAAGTGGGAAGAGCATAAGCAAAGGCACTGGAACAGAGGAGTGCATGGTGCATTCTGGGAGGAGCTATATCGTAGCTAGGTATCTGGGAAGGAGGCTGGAAAGAGTCAGGGACTGAATGATAACCAGTGAAAACTGCTTGAAATTTTGAAAGTAACCTGTCCCTTAAGATCAGCTTGATTTGTTTGGAAATTTTCTCTACTGGGGGGCTGACTAGCTTCTCTGAGGTAACACTACACAATTCTGCATTCTGCACAGCTGTGTCTGGTTTTCCACAGCATGCAACACTCAGACGAATAAGTTCTGTTCGGTACGGAACCCACGCCTCAGTCACCCAGGCCGTATGCTGGATTGTGCAAGTCCTGCTGTGTCGTGCCGACAATGGGGTACTGTGGCCCAGGAGGCAGGACTCCTGGGCCAGTGTCTTTGTCTGTAGTGGTACCTGGCCACACACACCCCAGGGCACATCCCTTTGGCACCCTGGGCCTCAGTTTCCCTGTCTGTAAAATGAGGGCTTGTGCTGGAAGGATGGTCATAGCGCGTCCTCCTGGACCCAGCATCCTGGCTGTGAGATAGGGAAGTCCATTCAGTGTTATGAACAGATTAATGATCAACAGGCACTGAGAGGGGAACTCGAGAGGGCTATAACGCAACTCCAATTGATTTTCGTGGCTGTCAGTAAGACACCACCTACTCGAAGGACAAGGAAACCAGGGTGGCCCAAGAGGTGACTTAAGTACAGTACGGAATTTGGGGTCTTTGAGGACTGGCTCTGGAGGGCTTGAGTCTCCCACAAGATGCGAGACCTCTGGTCCCGTGGGTTGCCGTGACTTGTATTGATTTCTGTATTGCACCGGCTTGGTTTCTTTCTTTTTTTTTTTTTTTTTAAACGTTTATTTATTTTTGAGACAGAGAGAGACAGAGCATGAACGGGGAAGGGTCACAGAGAGAGGGAGACACAGAATCGGAAACAGGCTCCAGGCTCTGAGCTGTCAGCACAGAGCCCGACACGGGACTCGAACCTACGAACCATGAGATCATGACCTGAGCCGAAGGCGGACACTTAACCGACTGAGCCACCCCAGGCGCCCCTAAAGTTCTGAAAACTATAAAAGGGTATAAGAGGATGAATCGCTGGATTCTACTCCTGAAATCATTATTGCATTATATGTTAACTAACTTGGATGTAAATTTAAAAAAAGGGGTGTGGGGAGGGCATAGAGTGAAAAGTCCTCCTTTCCCCTTCCCACCCCTGTCCTAACAAGCCTTCAGGCTTAGAGGGCAGAGGCCCATCTCCAGGAATCTCCATGACATACGACTTCTGCTTTTCCAGGGTTTGTCCACAGCAGGCCTGCACAAAACACTTTATTTTTAAAAAGCAGGCAGTGGACCAGATTTGACTCTTAGGCTGGATTTACTCAACTGCTGAGCACCTCTGTGCCCCAGGCCTCATAGTAGGCCTGAGGGAGGCCTGGCAGTGACAATACAGCTCATTGTTGTGATGGGAGGGCAGGTACAGAGTAAACCTGGGAGTGTGTAAGAGGACTTTCTAACTTGGACGAGGGGCTGGCTAGGGGTGGCTTTCTGGGAGAAGTGACAGTGAAAGCCAAAACCAAGAGCCTTAGCCATGAGCCAGACACAGCGGGATTTGGGGGGTCTGAAAGAAGTATTTTGCTGCTGGAGGTGCGGTGTGCACGCAAGGGGCATCGTGAATGTCCAGGGCTGGCGAGATAAGCCTCAGTCAGGGCACACAGGCCTGGAGGCCTGCTGTGTGGAGGGACTGGCCTTCATCCCGGCAGCTCCGGGAGAGGGACTGCAGAGGTTGGCTTTCGGGTGACGAGGCACTACATACATGTCTGATGGAAGCAGAGCAGGGAGGCTGTCAGAAGCCAGGCGGATTGGGATGAAGTCGGTGATGGCATGTGAAACAGGCCAAGGCAAGCAACTCAGGGCTGAAACTAGGACGGGACAGTGCAACTAAACATTTTCATGACTTTCTTGAATCTTACACCCTATATATGGGCTCCTACTCATTCCTCAAGGCCTAGCCCAAAAGTCCCTTCATCTTGGGAGCCTCTCATGGGGCAGAGTTACAGGCTCTTCCTCCAGATTATCTTAACGTCATCCTGGGGACACTTGTCACATCAGTGTCCCATTGAGGCCTCAGATGACAGGCACAGAGTAAGCACTAATAAATGCTTGCTACATTAAATTAAACGGCAAGGAGAATCTGCCAGGGTAGATGTGGTCCACGAGCCACACTTTACCGTTGAGAAACTGCAACTCGGAAGGCTAAGCAATTTGCCCAAACGGGATATGTAAGAAATCTGCCCCGTCTAGTCATTTTAGCAGAAAAATTGGCTCTCTCTGCCTCTCCAGGCTGGAACTTTTTCGCTCGCCTCCCGATTCCCTACATTATTAATCTGCGAGGCAGTTAACCCAGCAAAAGCAAGAGGCACACTTTGTAGGAAGATAAAACAGAACAAGAGAATTAAGAGGCATTTGGTTTCCAGCGACTCCATCCTCTGGTATTCCAAATACTGAAGGGGAAATTCAACCCCCTTCTTCTAAATCCCGGCCGGAACCATGTCGCCAAGACCATCCTGGCAGGCGGCTAAGGCCGTGGGTCTGGACAAGTGCCTGGAATTCTTGGAGAATCCAGGTCGTGAGGCTGTCGGAGCCCGTGTCTGGAGTGCTCCAGCAGCTGGGCTGGGGGAATTCTCTTGGCTCCATTTATTGCAGCCTATTTTTAGAGGGCCGTTCAAGCTGGGGTGGGAGTTTTCCACACCCCCAACTGGACTATTTCAACCCTATCCCCTCCTAACTCCCTCCTCTCCCAGCCGGGCCGCTGGATGTGGTAGCAGTTTCTGAGCAGCGTGTCTCAGCAGTCTTCTCCTTCCAGAACCCTTGCGTGTAGGTCCTTTGGTCCATCTTCCTGATTCCAACCATCTTGGTGGGTAGGAGGTGATAGCTCATTGTGGTTTTGATTTGCATTTCCCTGATGACTGGTGATGTTCGACCTCTTTTCATGTTTCTTGGCCCTTCATATATCTTCTCTGAAGAAATGCCTATTCAGATCCTTCGCCCATTTTTTTAACTGGGTTATTTACCTTTTTATTGTTGAGTTGCAAGAGTTCTTTATATGGCATGGATACTATATGTGATTCACAAATATTTTCTCCCATTCTGAGTCTTTATTTATTCTCAGTGTGGCACAGACAACAACAGAAGTGAAGAGAAGATATGTGGAGATGGGCAGTGAGGGGCACTGGATTCCCACTCAGCTTGTTGCCTGGGAACCCTGGTACACTAAACTGCATCTAGGGGTGGCCTTTTCTTGTGCTGCAAGCTGGGCCAGCCCAGCCCTCTTCCTTCACTGTCCCCCACCCCACCCCACCCCACTTTCCCCATATGGGAATAACACTCATCATTAGGCTTTTTGCACCACCCCCTCCAAATGAAAGCTTCAAAAAGGCACAAGATGATGTCCCTGCATTAGTGGCTTCCTATAGCTTCCTGACTCCCGCAGAACTTCCAGCTGCCTAGCCCTCCAGGAAGTGGATTTGCAGGTGGGGCAGGTGGGGTCTTGTTTGTATCTGTGGCTGCTTGATTGTCTCCCAACCATATTTGGGCATTCCACAAGTGTGGGTAGTGGGTGCTATGCCTGCCTTCGTGAAGCCCAAAGACAAATAATAAACCCGTAAGTGTGCAAATTGAGCATAGCAAGCCATGACTGCTTATGGTAGGGAGAGCTGAGCAGCTCTGGAAGAGGAAGTGAGGGAAAGCCTCTTAGAATTAACCCAGTTAAGGGTAAGCCTTAGTTTCCTTTAACGGAAAATGGGGCCACTTGAAAACCAAGTATAGGTAACGAGCTCTAATAGCGAATTAGGATGACTGTGAAGCCTGCCAAGGGCGGGATGGCGGGATGGGGGGGGGGGGGTTGAAAGTTGTCTCTGGGTGAGGGAAGAGTAGGAGGTTGGATAGGCTTAGGGAAAAAGAAGCTGCTTTCATCAGATTCTCACCAAAAAGTCCCCAAATGGGTGTCCCCAGCCTCAGGATGGAACCCACTTTTTTCTCTGGGTCAGGAGCTTCAGAGCCCACAAACCACACCTTTCCGGGGAGCAAAGGCCTCATTTTATAAACCGAGGCCAAAGCCGGGATTGGCAGACATTGGCGCCGTCAGCAGAGTAGGCTACAGCCGGTTGGTGTGGGTTTTGTATTTGCTGTGCTTACACGTTGGGGAGGAAGATATGTATGTGTGGGGACTCTGTTTTGGAGGGAGCGCACCGCCCTCCCGGAAAAGGTACAGGGGATGCTGTCCCCCCAGAAAACTTCGCCCGGCTCTCCTCCGGACTTGGCTCTGCTCGCCCCGCCCCCGTGCGCAGCCCCGCCCCGTCCTGCCCCGCCCCTTGCGTGCAGCCCCGCCCCCGCGCTTCCCCACGAGGCTCCGCGCGGCCCCGCCCCCCCGGCGCAGTCCGTCCTCCGGCCCCGCCCCTGGCTCCGCCCCCTCACGGGCCACATTCCTCCGGCCGGGCCTCGCTCTGCGCCAGGCGGGCGGGTGGCGGCGGGGGGTGGTGTGGTGGTGGAGGAGTGAGCTCGGCTGGTCTGGGGGCTCAGACTTGCGGCCGGGAGTAGCGGGAACTGGCGGGCACTGGACCAGGTGACCCGACGTGGTCGCGTGGCGGGTGGTCAGGTCTCCGGGTGGTCGGGTGTCCGCCCCGGGATCCGGCCGCCCCGGCGGGAGTCGGCAGTGCTCGGCGGGGCCTGGGTCCCGGGCGCCCGGCCCCGTCAGCTCCCGCCGCGGCCGCCATGTGGTGCCTGCACTGCAACTCGGAGCGGACCCAGTCCCTGCTGGAGCTGGAGCTTGACAGCGGGTAAGGGCCCCGGGCGGGGCCGCGGCCGGGGGTCGGGTCGGGGCGGGTGGGGGGGTGAGCTCCCGGGCCTTGGGCGAGAGGGCTTTGGGGAGGAGCTGCGCGGTCCTAGGCCGGCGGGGGGGGGTGGGGATGCCAGCGGCACCCAGCCATCGCACAGTTGGCGTGCGGTATGTTGTGGGTTCGTGAGAGAGCCGGGTGCTGTGTTGCCTGCGTTGGTTTGGTAGAGTCTGTCGGGACTGTAAGTGCGAGCGTGTGCCGGAGAGGCTGCGGGGATGGGTGTGCCGGCGTGCGTGAGACCTTCAGGATGTGTGTGGGGAGTGCCTGTGTGTGAGAGAGGGAGGAGGGCTGACAGGGTGGAGGGAGGCTGAGTGGTGTGGGTGCACCCGGACCTGGGACCTGAGTTTGTGCGTGTGAGAAGAGATGGTGTCAGGACGGGGCGGGGGGGGGGGGGTGCACTCCCTGGCGAGTGACTGTTGGGATGGGAGCTTGTGTGGGGGTGAGCTTCCATGGGAGAAACTGATGGGAGTGGGTATCGGTGCCAGCTGAGAGCGAGCGGACTGGAGTTTGTGAGTCGGAGTGTGGCCCGCGGGCATCGTTGCGGGCGGGCGGAGGCTGCCAGGGAGTCTCCCCGTGGGCCTAGTTCCGCGAGACCCTGGGCCTGTGTCCAGGGTCACGCGTGCGGCGTCAGGGAGACCCTGTGGAAGCGCGTGTGAGGCTGTGCGCAGGTGCTCCAGGTGTGCTCCCGGCCGGGCCACCCAGGAGTGCGTCGGGGAACCTGAGATCTGTGTGGCTGCCGCTGTTGTGTTGAGTGCGGCAGTGAGGGGTCTGCCGGTGGGATGGCGTGTGCGTGTTTCTGTGCGCCTGGTGTGCTCAGGGATGGAGTCTTTGTGGGGTCGGGGGAATAAACGTGTATCCCAGAGAGCAACCCTTTTCTGCTTTGGGGCTGTGGGGTGGCTGCCTGAGTGTCCAAGGCCCGCATTTATGGAGAGAGGGAGAGAGAGAGAGAGTGTGTGTATGTGCTGAGAATATCGATTTCCTTGCTACGCTCGCCAGCACAGCTGCCCCCCGAGCTGTCTGCAGGCCCCTCGGAGGAGCCAGGAGCCAGGAGCCAGGCGGTGGGGCGGAGAGGATTTGTTGACAAGCCGACTGGGCTTGCGTCGGGCCCCCTGGGGGCTGCGGGGGCAAGCCCACCTGCAGCCGTTTGATCTCTGAGTTCAAAAATTCTGCAGTGTGTGTCTGGCAGTTGCACTGAGAACATGCATGTGTTCCCCTCTGCCCCCTCCTCACCCCAGGAGCCTGGGACGCTGGGCCCTGAAGGCTCCATGGGTGGTTGTGGGGGTGTGGTTCCCAAGAACCCGTTGCTTCTTGTGTCTGGGGTGGGGGCTGGGCAAGCTGCAGCTGCAGGGCCAGCTGTCTAGAATTGGTGGCATCAGTCCGAGAATGGGGGTCACGATATTCATATCCCACACGTGCCGCTGCCTTATGCAGCTGTCCCACCCGGTATTGCATTTGCATTCTTGTCCTTGTGGCTCCGGCACCCCCCACATCGCCGGAGAGCAAACTGAGGTTGAGTGTGTTCGTTCTCATCAGCACCCCCGGCTCTGCGGTTTATTGAGTACCTTCCGTGAGCATTCCCTGTCTAGGCACCGGGGACACAGCAGGGAGCAAAACTCAGTGTTTGTCCTCCTGGCACCAGTAGACTGGCAGGGACACAGTCGGCATGCTCTGCAGGCTACACCTCTTCCTCCACTCCCAGCTGAGAGAGGGTTTCCCTGGTGCCCCTCTGTTAGGACCTCTCCAGTGTCACCTTTCCAGTTGGGATGCCCGTGGCCACCACTCGTGTACATTTCTCAGTCCTGCATCCCTTCTTATTGGAAGTCCTTCTTTGTATCCAATCTAAATCTTCTAGCTGCAGGGAAGCCTGCTTTGGTCCTTTTGTCGTCAGGGGTGGTGATAAACCCCTGCTCCCCCAGTCTCAGAACACGGACCAGGTGTCCTGGAGATTGAGAAGCCCTGCTCCAACACAGCCCGAAGTTCACCCTTCAGCCTCAGAGCAGGTGGATCACTGCTGTGGAGTGCCTGGTATGTGGTTCTGAAGGAAGTGGGTGGGGTGGGAGAAACAAATCAGGCCAGCTCCTGGCCTGTGGAGGCTTAGCCAGTAGCTGCTTGGGCTGGCTGGCTTGCCCCCCCACCCAGAGTCCCTCCAGCTGGCCATTCCAGATAAACCCTCTCTAAACCCAGAAAGGAGCCAACATGCTCCAGAGACCTCAGGAGACCCCCAGTCTGTAACAGCTCCAAGACAGCCCTTCTAAGCACAGCCATGCCACCCTAACAGCCCATGGCACCTCACATGGCAGCACCATGATGGTTTGCTGTTTGAGACTTGCGGCAGCCCAGGCTGCCCTTTCTAAATGGGCTGTTACCCTCCCTTTCTTACCCTCCCTTTCTAAAGGGGCTGTTAAGATAGGGAATCCAACGACTTGTCCAGAATATGACAAGGGTATCCTGGAGTCGAACCCAGATGTTCTGATGGAGGGCCTCTGGAGGGCCTCTGGAGGGCCCCTGGAGGGCCCCTGCCAGCCCCTGCCAGGATTTTCAGGCTTTTACTCAAGGAAGCCGGACTATGAACTAGCTGTGCTAATATTTACACAGCTCCAGTTCAAAAACATGGACAGGACTGACAGCTGCACGGTCAGACAGTGTGATGACTGGGCAAATAGGTGTTTCTGGAAGGGACTGAACAGGGCTCCCCGGGCTCCAGGAGCTCAGGATGTATATGTGTGTGTGTGCGTGTGTGCGGGTGCTATCTGACCAGATTCTGTGGAATGAGATATCTTGGTATGCCAGGAGAATCTGTGAGTCCAGAGCAGCTCAGGGCATCAGCAGAGGAGGGCTTGGGGAGGCAGACGGACTTTGAAATCCCAGCTCAGCTTTGTGACGCTACGCAAGTTGCCACATCCCTCTGAGCCTCAGTGGCCCCCTCCGTGGAAGGGGATGATACCCGCTTCACAGAGATGCTTGAGGATGCGTCCGACAGCCCTGGCAGTGCTAGTCGGCCCCACGTCTCCAGCTCCAACTGCGACTGTCCAAGTCAGCACTCTGCTCTTCCCACCGCCAGTGACCTGTGGGATTCTCTTCCTTCCCCTTTTGTAAATTTCCTCTGAATTGTGATGACGTGTGGAATATCCGCCCAGTGGGCTTGCACCAGGCCAGGGGCCCCAGGGGAGAGCTCCGCAGAGGTGGCCTGGGCCCCCCAGGCCCAGAAGCGTGTGTGTGTTTGTGTGGTGGGGGAGGATGCTCAAAGGCCGTTGAATGTGATTTATCATTTGTCCTC
This sequence comes from Panthera uncia, assembly GCF_023721935.1. NCBI lineage: Eukaryota > Metazoa > Chordata > Mammalia > Carnivora > Felidae > Panthera > Panthera uncia. Next base: position 8,642 of record NW_026057874.1, read on the forward strand.
AGAATCGAAGCATAATGAGTTTAAAGGCCATTAAGGCTCTTGAAGAATTAATTGGTGCAGCCTTGGAGAATCTGGCCGTTCACCCTGCCTGAGCTGCTGCTGAGAGGCAATAGATGGTGATTATGGTGGAAAACATGGCGTGGTGCCACCTGGACCTGCCACTCCTCTGGCTGCTGTGGCTGTACCCCTAGACGGGCAAGTGCCCCTTGAAGCCCTGGGCCTGTGCGTCCTGATGCCTGTGGCCAAGTGGTAGGCACAGCCGGGTGTCTGTGAACGAATGCACCCGCATGCTCTCCTGCGCTGGGGGGTGCTTTGTTCTCAGAAGGTGATTAAGACCCACTGTTGCACTTTCCTGTGTTCCTTTATTCACTCACCAGCTACTGAGCCCCTGCTTTGTGCCAGGCCCTGGGCTAGATGTAAAGGAACCAGGATTAATGATTTGAAACAATGTGTCACAGAACACAGGCCTCGGGGTGGCACAAAACCAACTCTGCCTCTTCCCAGCTGTGTGGCTTCGGTGATGTTGCCTCCCCTGTCTGAGCCTTGATTTTCCCATCCATGAAATGGGGCTCCCCAGAGGGGATATGAAGCTTGGCCAGGTGACTTATACCTATTAGATGCCCCAACAAGTGACAGCTGTCAACATCAGCATCATCACTGCCGCTTCTCTTTGGAGAGCTACTGAGTTAAAGTGGCTCCTCGCGGTTTTCTTTTTCGGTGGCTTCTGGAGCTGCATGGCTTTTTGTGCAACCCCCGTCCTTGAGGGTAAGGCATGGTCCTAGCTGCTCTGACTTTAATGTCCTTTTATGCTTTATTTGAACGTAGCCATGGCTTCCCTGCTTCTTGATGGAGAGGGTCATTCTTTCCGTTTTCTTTCCTCGGTTTGCCGCTTTCCTAACATGGTGACAGCCTAATCTGAACTGAAGGCCCAGATGCAGAAGCATAGCAAGAGTCCCTCCTTGTTTGTCTGGACGGGGAAACTATGACCACATTTGTTTTTTCCTCTTTGCTCAAAGGTCAGTGTAGTAATAATAATAATAGCATTCCATCCCCATTTGGGGAACAGTTGGGGAAAGGTTATGTGACTTGCCCAGGGTCACTGGCCGGCAGGTCTTAGAGCTGGGATTTGCACTCAGTCCGCCTGGCTTTGGGGTCTGTGTTCTTCATTAGCCAGCCCGTGCCTCCTCTGGGATTAAGTATCTTTAACAAAATATGTCACCATCACAATGGAGTCTTTTGCATCTTTCCCAAGCCATGGAACAGGTGTGTCTGGTATCCCCTGGTGTCATCATTTCCAAAATGTTCCCAAATGTCCCAGCCTCAGGCTGGTTTGATGACAACCCTCTGGGCCCCCCTGGTGTCTTGCCAGACCCCTCAGACCCCAAGAGCTGCTCCCCCAGATGCTCCAACCGGAATCTGAGACCGAGCCCTTTGGTCCCGAGCACTTGTGCAGTCTGAAGGGAGCACACTTGCCCCAGGCCAGCCTCAGCACAGACCGGGCTCTTGGGGACAAAAGCCAGCTGTCCCCTGACTCTCTGCAGGACCAGAGCAAACACAACCAGCTTCTGCATGGTGAGGAAACCCAAGGCCAGGGCCTTTGACGTCATTAGGAGACACACATGCATGTGGGCTGCTGAACTCGCTCCCACGAGAGAGGAGAAGGACTGTTAATAAACTGGAAAGTTTGGAAGAATCCCCAGCTAGGAGACAGCCTCCTCATTCAGGTTCCCCAAAATCGCCTGTTGCCCAAGCCCAGTCCAGGTCTGTCCACCACCATGAATACTTTGTCCCCGGTGGCTGTTTTAAAAGATGGAAGCAACTGGTGTTTGCTTTTCCTTTTTCTGGCAGGGAGGCTAGGTGGCACAAGAATTAAATGAGTCAGTACACGTGAAACACTTAAAACCGTGCCTTATCGTATTATATACAGTAAGTGCTCAATAAATGTTAATTATAATCATTGTGGTTGTTACTATCCATCCTGATTCTTGCTAAGCTTGGAAGGTTCTCTCCCTCCAGAGGCCTGGGCAGAGCTGGCTCTAACTGGCTGTTGGCATTCAGCCTCCCTATAAGCTCCGGCACCCGTCACCTCTTCCCATCCCCTTTCTGGGCCTCGGTTTCCCCTCTGTGAAGAGGGGTGGGCTTAGTGACTCTTGTGGTCATTTGCTGAGGAAGGACGTGTGACCCAGTGTTAGGGGAGCAGATTCTGTGGCCAGCCCGCCCATAGCCCTAACCCCAGCTCTGCTCCGCACACTCTCTGTGATTTCAGGCGTGGTCCTCAGGCTTCCTGTGCCTTGGTTTCCCCATTTGTAAAATGTAGGTGACAGTAGGAACCAAGGGAGTTTCTATGAGGATTAAACAAATTAATCCACGCGAAGTGCTTAAATGCCACACAGTTAACACCCGAGAGGTGCTAGCTTTTAGCTGTGACATCAGGGCTTCCAGGTCCAACTGTGCTGAAATTGGACCATGGTACTCATTCAGGGGAGATGTGTTGTTAGACAGGAATGCATCTTCTCTCCTTTTGGCCACAGACAAAGCCAGAGGTAAGAGTGAGAAGGAAGAAGAGGGGTGCGAGTTGAGGGGAGCCACGCGAGGGTCGTGGTGCTGCTCACCAGCGAGACAGTCGCAGCCTTGGTGACAGACGACGAAGGCCCATAGGCTTGTGCATGTGCTTGTAGAGGACGGTCCAAAGCATTTTGGGAATCGCTTTGCCTATGGGTTGGAAAAATTGCAAAATAAGGTGGCTTGGCTCTCAGAGTGAAGGTTTCTTAGACAGGACAGGGAAATGGTCTGCACCATGGGTGATGGAGAGGCCCCCTGGGGACACTTCAGGAGTGGGGACATTGAGGCTGATGCCTCAGCCCCGTGCCCCTGAGGTGGGGCATGGTGGCCTCCAGAGTTCTCCACCGGATGCCTGTGCTGAGATCTGGTACTTAGGGCAAGTGTGGCATCTGGTCTACCTGGGGTTGCTCCTGGTGCCGAATGCGGCTAAGAGCTCCAGAGCCTGGCCTTGGGTCCTTCACTGTGCTGTCCTGCCCTCCCCAGCCTGGTCCAGCCTCCAGGCAGTGAGGCAGCTGGCCACAGCGGGAAGAAGGTGACATTTGGGCTGGAGAAAGTTGACATGAGTCCCAATTCTGCTCCTCTGTGAATGAATGGCCAGGGCAAGGTGGCCACCTCTGTGAGTGGGGATCGTGCGAGGTGGTTGTGGGTGACATATACAACAGTGCCTAGAACCTGCTGGTATGAAAGGGAAAGGGTTCAGCTGGCTTTGAGCAAAGCCACAACTGTTTTTGGTGGGTCTGGAGTTGGCAGAGGTTTGAGACCGGAGCCGGAACAGGCCACAGAATAAAAATGATAGTATCTGACATTTGGGTGGCCTTTGAATTTTACATACTTACCTTATTTGAACTTCCCCGGACCCTTAGTATGTAGCTGGTGGCATTCCCACTTTACGGATAAGCAAACCAAGACAAAAATGAAAATAATGCCCAAGCTTTGCAGAAGGTCATTTGGTATTCTGGTTAATGTATCTTTCCTGCTCCCTGACATCACTAGGTGGGGGGAGTCTGGGCCTTAGAATGGTGGGCAGAGGAGAGGGAAGGCACCGGCAGGACCCCACTGGGCCCTGGCACTCAGATGGGCACAGAGGTGCACTGTCATTTTGCAGAGTTGACAGAGGACCCTTGGAAGCCCTGGCAAGTGGCCTTGAACCCCAGCAGCAGTGTTTGCCGGCCCCAGGAGGTCATCTGGGTGTAAGAACTGTCTTCCACATTCCCTGGCATGACTCTCCACGGAGATGACAAGAAAGGGGGGGCTAGAACGGTGCCAGACTTGTAGTAGGTGTTCACTAAATGCCAGTCGTTCCTACGGTTCTTATTAATTGGTATCGACTACAGTTGTTATTCCTGCCGTGATTTCCCCGTACAGGCCCTGGACTGGGCCCCGAAGTGCAATTAGTCCCGTGCGGGGGTGGGGGGGCAGTTGGAAAGGAAGTGTTTGGGGAAGCAGCTCTTTCCTCTGCTGTTACCAGAGGAGGAAGGAGCGGGGGAGGTGCAGCCATGCAAACTCCTCTCTGTTTCTTTGGGGCCACTGACTTTTCTAAGAGCCATAACTTAAATGGGCAGGAACTGGGATTTTGTTTTTGTTTTCCTACTTAGTAAAAATTGGCGAAATGGCCCGGGGAAGGCCTTGATGTGGATAGCAGGTTCTTAGCACTATTTTGAACTTTTCCTTATGGAATATTTTAAACATACACAGAACTAGAGAGAATGGTATGATGACCCCTACAGACAATTGTATTTCATTGCCCCCAGATTATTTCAAAGCACATCCCAGACATTTTGGTGGTTTTAGTCAAGGACCTGTTGTGTGGAGGCGGAGATGTCCAGTTTGTTGGGGTGGGTTCCCAGGACAAAGCGTAGAGTTCCCTAAACGGCCCTTGGCTGCGTTGACCCAACTGGGGAAGCTGGAGGCCGGGCCAGTTTCCCAGCCTTGAAGACCAAGCGATGCCTGCCCCATTCAGAGAAGTCTGTGTCAAAGGCGCTGTGTCTACAGGTGGCTAGGGGAGGCCAGGCTCGTGCGTCCCCATCAGGCGAGGACTTTCCTGGGCTCGCATCAGGTCAGGAGTGCCCAAGGCTCTTGCCGTCATGCCTTGGCTCCCCAGGCAGGACTGGGACTCTGCTGAGTGGCTCCACAGGCCCTGCCTGCTGCCCTCCTTGCCCCTTGCCTGCTGGCAGAGTTGGGCAGTGGCACCTGCCTTTGCCCCGAGACAGGTTGGCCCCTCACCTTGCTTGGCCTCTGGACACTCTGAGCGCTCTTCCCTGGCCTAAGCGACCAGGCTTTCCCGGCTTCCTCCCACCACACTGTGTCAGTCCCGGGCTTCCCTAGGCCTCTGCCAGGTCCCCTTCCCTTCTCACCACGTGGTCTCTTCCACCCTGCTGCTTCTAATGGTGCTGCTTTTGGAGCCTGGCACATAACAGGTGCTTGGCAAATTTTAGTTGCAATTCCTTTATTAGTTTCAATAATATTCTGATATATTTTTAGGAACATATACTACCCCTTGCACCTTACAGTGCTTGGCACCCAGTGGGCCCTCAACCCAGTTTAGTTAAAAAAACAAACCGTGGGCCTGAGTCCCACCCCCGTTCTGCTCTGAGCAGTGGCCATGTCCTGTCAGCTCACCCCTCGCTCTCCTCAGGTGCACGTGCTGCGGTTGGGTCACACGGTCCAGCGCCTACTTGTGAACAAAGGGTGTGCTTAAGGCTTCTTCCCGTTGTTGCACACTCACAGCCTTAGAGTCCCTCCCTTAGTCCCCATGGCCCCCGTGCACCGTGGGGAGTAATAATCCTGTATCGTGATAATAACAGCAGCTACCCTGAGCACTCTGGGTGACAGGCCCCAGGCTGAGGATTTGTGTCTGCATTATCATTTGCCTGTGAGATAGACAGTACCCACATTTTACGGCCAGCAGACGGAGGCACAGAGAAGCCAAGTCACTTACCCAAGGTCACACAGCCCCTTTCTGCCAGGTGCCAGACAGGCAGTCTACAGGGAAGGGCCGTGTGCCAAAGCTGCAGGTGCAGGAGGTTGAGGGGTTGGTGCTCCCTATCCTGAGCCTCCATCTTTCTCCCAGACGTGGGAAGATGGGGGGCGGCAGGTGAGGGGGAGGCTTTCCCAGGAGAGGGAAGACCATGCGGAAGGTGGGGGGCGTGAAGTGCTTGGCCCGGTGCCTCAGTCACCTGTGTGGGGGTTGTGTGGGCTGTGCTAAGTCACATCGCCCCACTGCACGTCAGTTTCTCCATCCATGAAATGGGGAGATGACGCTGCATCCGTCTCCAGTAGTGGTTGTCCGCACCACCAAGAGTGAAGCCTCCTGTAAACTGTGGACTTGGGGTGAAAACCTCATGTCAGTGTAGGTCCATGGATTAGAAAATGCAGCACAGAGAGGGCTGGGGAGGTGAGAGCGGGGGAGGTTATGCGTGGGGTGGGGGGAGGGGGTGACGGAGAATATGGGATATCTCTACTTTCTGCTCAGTGTTTCTGGGAACCTAAAACTGCTTTAAAAAATGAAAATCTGTTTTAAAACATTGTGACAGGACGCTACGAGTTATTTCTGTGCGAGCATCTGTTGTTGTCAGTGTAGTATCTTTCGCGCCGTCGTCCGTTCATTTATTTACTCATTTACGCATTTTATACGTGGGTTTTCATCACTGCGGACCCAGACACATGAAATGCGCCGCCTCCTGGGGTCAGCTCACAGCTGGGCAGAGCAGTCCCGTGGGCTCTTGTGGGCTCTGCTCCCTCCGTGGTGGCGCATCCAGGGCCAGGCCGGGAGTCACAGCGCCGCAGAGCTGCAGCCTGGGAGTGAGGTGGGGTCAGCGGGAGGGGCAGCAGGCTGGGAGGTGGGTTGGGAGCCTGTGGGAGGCCAGAGGAAGTGCCCCATTGAGACGCCTGGACCATGACAAAGATTTTATGCCCGAAAAGACTTGAGCGATTTGCATTTTAGAAAGTGCTTTCTGGCTGTTGAGGGTAGGCAAGCTTAGTATGGGTGCCAGTCTGGGTGGGACTGGAGAGCTGGGGCCGAGGCTGTCCCAGGCTCCCAGACGGCCGCACGCCTGGCCCTGGCCAGCAGGGTGGGCCGGAGGCAGCGAGGCCTGCACAGTGGGCATCTTCCTCCTCTCTGCCCACACTCTGTCCCAGCGCCAGCCTCCCCAGCCTGTGCCTCCCGCCCGGCATTCCCGGGGCGTCCCTGGGGCCTGGCCCAGCCCTGTCTGCTGGAGCCTGCCACAGAGAACTGCTTTATTTGAGTCCATTTTGCACGTATGGAAATAACTAGAGGCCTCTGTATTTAATTTGGCTCAGCCAGAAGATTTTTGGCTCTGTGTGTGTGTGTGTGTGTGTGTGTGTGTGTGTGTATTCTGAAAAATCTTTCCGAGTGAGCCCCAGGGGTTGGAAGCTCTGGTCGTCTTTATGCAGTCAAAAAGTCAAAACCAACAAGGACTACCCTGGCTTAGCTGGGGGTGAGGGTCTGGCAGAGTATATAGAAAATAGCTATATATATAGAAAAGGAAGAGGGCAATGCCATACACAGATGAGATCATAGTCAGGGAAGCTGTTTTGTAAACTTTATTGCTTGAGACCAGGTAAGCAGTGGGAAGGATGCAGGGAAAGGGGCTTCTGAAAGTATAAAGCTCTGTATAGATCCACAAGAGACATTTCTGGTTTCCCAAGCAGGAAGTGCTTAGTTTGGTGCTTGGCTGGAGGACACTTATCCTGAATCCCTCTTTTTGGCCTTGACAATCCCAGCAAAAGACTCTCTACTGAGCCCTTCTTCTCTGATCAGCAGTGGGAGCACAGCAGAGACAGCCCCACATGCCTACACAGGGGTTTGTAGCTGGCAAAGTGTGTCCCCTCTTGATTCCCACATTTCTGTTGGGCAAGAAGGGCAGGAATGATCCCCACTGCAAAGATGAGACAACCAGAAGCCCAGAGAGGTGAGGTAACTTGCCCCAGGTCACTCAGCCCGGAAGTGGGAACCTCGTCTCAACATGGTCTGATCTCACCGATCTTCCCCATACTCTCTGTGGGTGCTTCTGGAGCCATGAGGGCATTGTTCCAAATACAGAGACAGGCAGAGGAGGCGGCCGAGGGTGGGCAGAGCTGAGCTTCCGACCCCAGGAGACCACCTGAGAGTCCAGTTTGAGAATAGACACCAGGTTATCACAGGGCTTTTCTTTTCTTTTCTTTTCTTTTCTTTTTTTTTAATGTTTATTTATTTTTGAGACAGTGAGAGACAGAGCATGAACGGGGGAGGGACAGAGAGAGAGAGGGAGACACAGAATCTGAAGCAGGCTCCAGGCTCCAAGCTGTCAGCACAGAGCCAGACACAGGGCTCGAATCCACGGACCGTGGGATCATGACCTGAGCTGAAGTTGGACGCTTAACCAACTGAGCCACCCAGGTGCCCCATCAGAGGGCTTTTCAAATGATATCTTGACCATATGGAACTGAGAAATGAGGGCATCTGGGAAATTGAGGCTTGGTGGCTATGATGGCCACGTGGTTTTGGATCAGAACCAGTGTTGTGGCATTACATTGGTAAGGTCTTGTAAAAGTTAAATACAGGATGCAGCAGAGTGGAAGGCCCTGACGTTCCCACTAGCCGTGCAGAGCTGTGGGAAGTCTTGGATCCTGCCCCTCGGGACTTGGTGTTCTAAATCAGGTTCCCTGGGAATGGCTGAGCCCGGGTCCGCAGATCAGACTGCTGCTCTTTGAGATGGGTCCTCTGTGAGCATGGCAGCAGGCAAGAAGGTGACCAATGGGGGAGGAGCAGGCCGAGTATGGCGAGCAATAGGGAGCTGTGAGGACTAGGGCAGAGGAAGAGCATGCCCCATCTGGGTGTGGCTACCCCTGCTCTGTCTGTCATCAGGCAGGACCGTGGGCCCAGTATGGCCAGATCCTCAACCATTTCTCTCCCCAAGAAAAGTCAGAAGCCTGGATTTGCATTTAAAGGAGAAAAAATACCTTCTAGATGTCAAGTGTGGTGATTTATTATAGCTTTGGAGGGTTTTTTGTTTGTTTCCTTTTTAAATACTCTTTAGGCCCAGGGCTGCTGACCTGGAGCTCTGTGTTGAGACCCCGTGAGCCATGAGCAGAGAGACCCTCTGGCTTTCAGGGAGCTCTGTGAGGTCTACAGTGTCTGTATGGGGGAGGGGGGGCATCAGGCCTCCCACCCAGCTTTGCCCCGGGGGCAAGGCTCAGGGTCCCGGATGGGCCTCACCCTGCCTTGGCCTGGCCCAGATAGCACTGGGGAGAATAAAGGGCTTTTTCACAGACTCTCTGTGGAAAGGCTGCCCATCCTGGGCTTGACTGCAGGCCTGGTGTTGAAGCCTGATTATCCCCCTGGTTTAGGCCTATCCCCAGCTTAATGCTCCGGACTCCAGGATGTAGGGTGAGATCCCAGGCAGGTTGAAAACCAACTGCTCTGGGACTAATGGCGATGCCACTAGGACTGGCCCCTCACCGAGCAGAGGCCCTGGCTGGACTTGACTGCAGGGTGTTTGCGTCGCCCCGGGCGCCTGCCCTCATGCAGAGTTTCATGGCTGCCCTCTGCCAGCTGGCTTTCAGCCTAAGTAAAAGCGCACGTTCACCAACTTGTGGAGTGAGACTCTGTTTCTGCTTCCTGTCTGAGGCCCCGCCAGAGCCAGCCTGGCCTCACAGCCTTCCCAGGATTGTGGGAGATGGGCACAGGGCAGAGGTAGGCCCAGGGGAACTGAGCCAGGGGTCCCCAAGGGGTGGGACCGCATGAGGCCCCTGTCCCCCTGTGACTCAGGGCGTGGAGAGCAGTGTTCTGGGTGCAGACCACATATCTGTATCTCGGAGAAACATTCTGCAGCCGTTTAATATTTCGGAGGCCCAGCTGCAGGGTGAGGGAGTGAGCCCCGTCTCGGCTGTGCAGTGTGTCAGTGACCCAGCTAAGCCTCGCTCCCCTCCAGGCCTCGGTGCCCCTGCTTGCAAACCAGAGAGGAGTGAGCCCTGCCCCAGGTTCACAGGGAGTGAACAAGGGGGCCCAGCTGAAATGCCAGGGGACAGTGTGATAAGGGGATGCCGCCCGAGGGTCTTAGAAGGAAATGAGAGGGGTTTGGTCCCGCGGCTCTTGGTCCAGGGGAGAAGGTCAGACGAGGTGCGGTTGTGGGAGGGTGCACCTGGCATAGAGCTCTCTGTGTTTGTTGAATGGACAGATGAGTGATGCTGCCTTCCAGGTTCTTATGGGCTCCTTAGTCACCAGTAGCATCCATCACTCATCCATCCATCCATCCACAAATACTAACTGAGCACCTGCTTGTGCTAAGCCCTGTTCACAGCACTGGGGATGCCTGATCCAGAAACAGAAGCAGCACAGGCAGCCACACCTCCACCCTTCTGGAGTCAGCTTTCTCACAGCAAGAGACAGACTTACAGAACAAATGAATGGAAAAAAGATAGTGAGGGGTGTGCTATGAAGAGACCCAAGAGCTCGACATGACCGAGACAGTGGAGGTGGCACTTGTAGATCTAGAACCCCTTTTCCTTCCCTCCTGCCCGGGTGACCCCTTCCCCCCCACACACACATTTGCCATGCTCTGAGCTCCATGGGACCCCCTGGGCAGGCACCACGCACCATGCGGGGCCTCCCCTGGCCTTGCATCGGGCTCAGTGTTTATGCACAGCCAAGACCCTCATCCCGATGGGAGCCCCCAGGATCATAAACATTCAAGGGATATCTGATCGCAGGTTCCAAGGGCTGCCCTCCTGCCCGTCCCTGTCTCCAGGACCCTGAATTCCCATCTCCAAAGCCCGTTCTGGTCCTCCGGGTTATTTTAATGGGACTGACTCACAAGCAGAGGACTGGGACAGTCCAGCCCATCTCTAGCAGGCTGGAGACAGATGTTCTTTATGTTTAGGAGTGAGGCCTGGGCTGGGGAGACTGGAGCCACCACTTCCCCAGGGCCAGAAAGATGACCTTGGAAAACATGTTGACAGGACAGGGTGAGGGCCTGGCTGCATGCGCTGGCTTCACAGGACAGCAGACTTTTTTCTTCCCTCTGGCTGTGCGCTGATGAGAACAAGCCCCAACTGAGGAAGGGCGCTGCCGAGGCCCCTCCTGGATAATTCCCTCTAATTAGGCAGGGCACTGGCTGTCTGCAGGGCTCCTTGCCAGGGCGCCATTCACCTGACTCCATCACATTGCCTCGAAGTGGTGGCCTTCCCCCCACCCCAGGCAAGTGGGAAATCGAGGCTCAGGGAAGCTGGGGTTGGAGATTCTCCCTGTCACTCATGTTGTCACCACATTAGGATGGAGGCAGACCTTGCAGAGCTGTGCAGAGTGCTCAGGACCAGAGGGCAAGGAGCAAGAGCTGTCTGCCACTGCCATGCCCCTGCCAGCTTGGGCATCCTGCCAAACGGCCCCTTTCCTGCTATGCTCGAGAGGTCTGAGAAGACCCCACCATTCCTAAGCGCTGCCTACATATCCCTGTGGCGCCTGCCCATCCCGCCGGGAGCTGCTGACAAGCAGGGAATGCTGGATGCTGGTTCAGTAAGCATAGCTCTAAAAATAGCCTCTGCTTTGAGAAGCTTATTGTTCAGAGCTGTATATTTTTATATGTATACAGAAAGTTACTCCTGGAGGTCTCGGTGCCGGGTAATTAGAGATAATGCTATAGCCTGGGAGGTACATCTGGGCCAGACCTTGTCTCGGCCTCAGCAGGGCAGGCCTCAGGGTAGGGAGTCAGCAGGCCGGGGCTTGGTTGTGGCTCTCTTCCCTGAGATAAGGGGGCAGTCAGCAGAGAGGCAGCTGGGCACCCATGTAGGGTTGCTCTAGAAGCAGCTGTTGTGGGCTCAGGGTCCACCTGAGAGGTCTGTGGGCCCACTTCCTGCAGTGGGGCACAGGCTTGGAGTGAACCCCCCATTTTCTCTTGGTTGAGACCTCGGGCCAAGGTCTCTTGGTTGAGACCTGAAGCTGGCCCTGCCTTAGCCCCAGCCTGCTGGTGGGAGGGGTCAGGCCCCCTCAGCAGCCCTCTGACCCCCCTGCCTGCCCCTCAGGGAGCAGGGAGACCCCCAGAGGAAGGGCCCTACCTGGCTGCATCCCCCCCTGCCAGCTCAAATCTCAGGGCCCCTGCCCATGCCCAGTGCCCTTTCCTCCTGGGCCTTCCCAGGGCCCCCCTCTCCTCCTGGGCCCAGGTCTGTCCCAGCTTTACAACCAGTCTTCCTTGCAGCCCCCAGCCCCCTTCAGCTGCCACCCCATCTCCACCGTCTCCTGAGCCACCATCCTCAAAAGCTTCTGCACCAGCTCCTCCCTTTACCCCGCCACAGCCCGACTTCCGATCCCCGCCCTGTGCCACCCTTGCGTTGCCGTGTCCCTGCTCTCTGCTGCCTCAACTTTTGGTGACTCTGGCCCCGCCAACTTGGATTCAGGACCCTGAGGACTCCTGTCCTTCCTCCCACTCCTCCCACAGGTGTCTCCCAGCTTCTCACCACCCCCCACATAGCTCCTCACCACCTGGTGTAGACAGTGCTGTCCCCCAGGCACTGCCACCTCCCCTCTCCATCTTTCCCCTGCTCACTCAGCCTTGCCCTGGTCCCGGGGTCAAGTCCGGACTCCTTAACAAGCCTCACAAGGCCCTGCAAGGTCTGGTCCTGCCCGCCCCTCTGTATATGCCAGACTGAACTTCTCCGTCCCGTCCCTCATGTGCGCTGTGAATACCCACCTCTGTCCGCTCAGCCTTCACCCCTCACTGCCGCGTGGCGTTCCTCCGCGGGTCCTGGCTGATGCCACATGCCTCCTAGGAAGATTTTCCACCTCTGGCACCAGGGCACGGGCTCTGCTCACCATCCTACAGTGCCTGACGCTTCCTCCATTACTGTTCCTAACACAAGCCGTCATTATTAATTAATTGCATCCCCCAGTGTGCCCATGAGGACAGGGCTGTGTCTATCTGTTCACGGCCACGCTCACAGTGCCTGGCAGGGGTCTGTCACCTAGCTGGCATTCAGGACATGTTCGCTGAATGAAGCGACAGAGTGACCAAGTTGTGTTTTAACAGAGTCCAGTTCCCCATCCTAGCAGGGAAGCCCCAGCTCTTGGGGTCCTATCCTCACATATAGTGGTGTGATGGTGCTGCTTCAGTGCTATAGAAGGAAATGGAGCAGGGAAGAATAAGGGAGGGCGGGGGAAGGGTATGGTTTTTAAATGAGGTGAGCTGAAGGAGATGAGGGAGTGAACCAGGAAGACATCTGAGAAAAGAGACACCAGGCAAAGGGAACGGCATGTACAAATGTCCTGAGGTAGGAGTGTGCCGGGAATGTAGAGTAACAGGAGGACAGTGGGGGCTGTGGCGGGGTGGCCAAGGGGGCATGGAGGAGGGGTAGCAGGAAGAATGTTTGGGCCTTGCAGTCTTCTGGGTCCGTCTGAGGACTCGGCCTCCATGAGCCAATGAGGTGGGATCAGAGGAGGGACCTGGTCAGAGTTGTGTTTTAATAGGATCCCAGCTTCTGTATGTAGAAGGGTGTGTAGTAAGAGGCCAGGAGAGCCCATCAGAGAGGCTGTGGCAGCAATGCAGGGAACAGGTGACAGCAGCTCACCGGGCTGGGGGCAGGGGGGCAGGCCCACTGGTCGGGTGCAGCCTCAGTTTTGAAGGTGGAGCAACCACATCTGCTGGCGGGTGGGCAGTAGGGTGTGAGGAAGAGAGAGTTGCCAGGAGTTGCTCTGATTTTGGGCCTGAGTGGCTGAAAGGATGGAGTCGCTCTCCGCCGAGGGGCCGGGAGAGTGCGTGGGCTCCTGGTGAGCCTGCCTGCCTGTCTTCGAGAGGTCCGCCAGTCATCGAAGGGGGGTGGTGCTGGGCAGTTAGATGTTGTGACTACTGTATATCCTCACTAAAGCAGATTTGGGAACCGGTTAAAGCAGGAACCTTCCTGACTGCCCCTGACCCCCAGCAAGCCCTTTTGGGGTCTCTGCTGGACTGTCCAGACAGCTCATCACCTCCCTTGCTCTTGGTTAACCAGCCAGAAGTCATGTTGAGCGTGTGTGCCTCATGTGGATTCACACCCTAAGTCTTTTCACACCTTCCTGCAAGGGCACCAGCCTCCCCGGGCCCCTCCATGCCAGGCTGTGGCAGTGCCTGGAGGCTGGGAGCACAGGGCTCAACATCTGTGCCTGCACGAGTGCCTCCCCTGGGCCCTCCTCAGATCGCCGCTGGCTGTACACACTAGAAGCACACCCCGTCCTGCTCACCACTCCTCCTGAGGCTCTTTCTTTCTGGGTCCCGTTCATCCTGACCCTGCCCCCCAGCGGAGACGCCCAGCATTGCCAGGACTTGGTTTAGGTGGTCCCCAGCTCCTCCTCCCAGGAGGGACAAAGCTTTGGGACGTTGGCTGGGTGTTCATAAGTCACTTTGGTCACCAGCCAGACACCTGTCTTCCCAAGAACACTTATCATGGGTTTAGGCGTCTGTGGGGGTGCTGCCTTTCCACCACCTCCTCTCCCCACCCTGACCAGGGAAGACGTTGTGGATGGCCTGCTTAAGAATGGCCTCCCCAGTTTCCGTGGAGAGGTCTTCTCTGTCCCTTTCTTGCTGGGCACACCAGCTGTGCGTTCCTGTATGCTCTCAGTCTTCCCTTGAAATCCACCCCTCTGTGTCCTTGTACTCTGCTCCTTGCAGCCAGGCCAGCCCTTGGGGGCTGCCTCCCTGGCCCCGGGGACTTTTCACCGAGTGGGAAAGACTGGGAGCATGTCGCACAGCTGAGTCTAGGCTTTGCTCCTGAACTCTGCAATCTTGGGCAAGCCATCAATCCTTTCTGAGTCTCCTTGATGGGATTAAATACGTGGACGCTGTTTCCTGAGGCAGCCCCTTCCCCAAGAGCTGAACTGCTAAAAACCTCTACATCCCCAGAGCTACCAGGCTGCCTTCACTCTACTTCTGGTGTGACTGACCTGCCTGCTCCCGTTGCCCCAGGATGGCCCTGCAGAGACCTGGGAGTTGTAGATGGTCCCAAGGCTGCCTTTCTGCAGCTGAGCCCTCCCCGTTCTTTCTCAGAGGACATGGCCACCTTTTCCTTCCCACCCTCACCTCCCCAGATCCTGCCCTAGTTAATCTGCATCCCTCCCCCAGGACCTGGAGCAGAGCAAAACCATCCCCTCCTGAGTGATAAACCTCAGTTAATATGGCCTGGGCAGCAAAGAGCTGTAGAAGCCCCACGGCAGAATGTGTGAGGGCTGGGAATTAGTTGTTCCTGCCCTGGCCTAGACTCCCTTTCTGGAAATCAGAAACCCTGAAAGCAGAGCACTGGGAGGCCACAAGGCCTGGAGGCACGAGGGGCATATGTATTTCAGGAGGCTGTTTTGCTCTGGCCCGTGCAGACTGCCAGCAGTCAGTCTGGGCTGAGGCTCCTGGCATGGACATTTAACCACAGGCAGGCTTTAGAGTGCTGCTTCCTCCAGCATGGGCCAAGCCCACTCTGAAGCGGGTGGCTTTGCCATCTTACGTGACCAGACCTGGCCACACACAGCCCAGGCTTATTTATCTCGTGACCGTGCACAACCCCAAGCCCCCCAGGCGCTGGACCCCAGCTCTACCTCGGCATGTCAATGGCATGCTTTTTCCTCTGGACAGCTGGGTGGCTGAGACACCTGCTTGGGGTCAAGTCCGAGCCCTGCTCTTCCCTACATGGGTAGCTTTGGCCTAGTGACTCGACTCCACCAAGCCCCAAGCCCACATACGGAAGGCACGGCTCCCTCCTGGCTCCCCGCAATGGTAGTTGGGTTACAGGCCATGTAGTTTAAACACTTAACACGGCACCTGTATGCAGCAGGCTTTACAGAGGAGAGTTACCACTACATGACCCAAACCCGTGTGTGTGATTAAGGGGTCATGTGAACACAGTGGGTAAGTGTGCAGACTCAAACCAGACTGCGTGGGTTCTGAGTTCACCCACTCGCTGTATGACCTTCGGGTTGAGCTTAACCTCCTCTCCATACCTGTAAAGTGGTTTCGAGGACTGAGTCACATTTAATGCTTAGAGCACTGCTAACTATATAGACATTAACTGTTCCTACGATCGGCGTCCTTACGTTGGGGTGAATAGCCAGCCTGCTAACAGAGGGTCCCGTCTTCACCCATGCCCCCTTGCTTCTGCCTGGAGCCTCCTCTAACATTTTTCTTGAGAAAAGTCATTCATGACTTCAAAGGCCATAATTAGAGACATCCGTGGCCCGAGTGGCTGAGGGCCCTCCCGCCCCGGCCCTGACTCACTCCCCAGCTAGAGTCAGGACGTGGCGTCTGAGCCACGGAGCCCGGGTCCCTTTCTGGGACTGTCCCGCCCTCCCTAGGGCCTCGTCACCAATGACTCCAGCCCATGGCTGGAGGCGGCTGTCTGCACAGAGAGAGGCCCTGTAGCGGGCAGAGGCGGGTCCCCTGGCTCACATGCTGGGCCTGTCTGCCCCCCACCTCTAGCTGCCGGGATGTGTAGGTTGGGCCCTATCAGTCAAAGAATAACCAGAGACAGCATTTAGAAAATGCCTTTTATGAAGCGAGCAGTCTTTTAAGGACTTCATATGTGTTGACTCTGTTAAGCCTCATAGCAGGCGTGTGTAGTCAGGACTCTGCCCCCATTTTACAGCAAAGGAAACTGAGGCATGGAAGTATTCTTGCCCGTGGTTACTCAGCTGGTAAGCAGTAGAAGCAGAATTCCAACCCAGAAATCTGGCTCGGAGGCTGCAGCAGGGAGGCTATCCAGCCCCCTCGCTTGGCAGGAAGGCACAGGGATGTTACACTTTTCAAAATGTGTTTTCAGTTCTTATGTGCTTTTCATCATCCTAGGGCGGTC
>NW_026057875.1:0-23844 GCF_023721935.1 Panthera uncia
GGTTACAAGAGTACCAACCAGCAGGGGGAGTGTGAGAAGTAAGTTAATATGTGTAGGTGCTTGGACATTGGTGCTCAGAGTAAGTGCTCAGCGCCTATTAGAGACTGTTTACTCTCGGTGGGTGGAGGGCAGGCCAGCATATGCTGGGCGGGGGTTCCAGTCTGCCTGGCTGTGAAGTACAGGGCAGTGCAGAGTGGTAGGGGGGTGGGGAGGGTCCCTGCTCCAGCACCCGTGCCCACACTCCTGCCAGTGGCCCAGTCCCAGCCCACGCCCGGTGCACAGTCTGGGCACTCCCGGGTTCCCTCATATTACGGGCTCCGGGCGGAACAGGATAGGGCACTTAGGGTACCCAGGGAGGAGAGAGGCAAGCCAGGAGGGGCTGGGACAGCCAGGGCTAAGCCTTTCTCTCGTCCCATCTCCAGGAAGCCTGAGAAGGGCGTCCAGTACCTCATCGAACGTGGCTTCGTGCCTGACACGCCAGTGGGGGTGGCCCACTTCCTGCTGCAGCGCAAGGGCCTCAGCAGGCAGATGATCGGCGAGTTCCTGGGCAACCGACAGAAACAGTTCAACCGAGATGTGCTGGAGTGAGTTCCACGGCTGGTGGGGGGGGGGGGGGGGCGGGGGCAGGGACCTGCGCGCACGCAGCGTCAGATTTGCCTGCTTACTGGAGCGTACACCCAATCCTCCCCTTATCTCTTTATTGCTCTGAGACACAAACGGACACCCCCCGCGGGTTCGTACATCACACCCTGCCGCATACGTGTGTGCTTGCACCCTCGGGCACCGTATGTCACACATGGACCCCACGGGCCCCCTGGCACACACCCTCAGCACCTCCATCCCTCTCCAGCAGAGCCAAGCCACTGCAGGGCTCGGGGGTTGGAGGTCTGGGCTCCCTTCCCCAGCCTGGCTGCCAGCTGTCCCAACACACCCTCAGGGTGAGGGGTGGGGAGCCCAGAGAGACCCCCGGTGCCTCCCTCCCCTGCCTCTTTCCTGCCTCTCCTGGCTGGGAGATCTCAGGGTGAGAGTCCAACCATGGCTGGTGGCCAGAGCCCTCCCAGCTACTTGGAACTCTGCAGAAAGCCGGGTTTCCAGCTCCCTGGAAACTGCCGACAGTTTGAAAAGCTCGGACCCCAAATCTCTCCATTCCTCCTTGAGACTGCCCTGAGTAGACAGGCACCCTGCGCTTGGACCCTTGGGTCTGTTGTAGTGCAGTTACTGTGCACAAGCCCTGTGTCTTCCCCTCACACGCAGGGGTCGGGGCATGCCGGGTCTCGCTAACTCCCTCTCTCAGAGGAGGAGCCAAAGCCGCAGAATAGCATGGCACAGGGTGGCTCAGGGGCTGGGGGAGCACCTCCAGCCCGTTGAGGATTTTCCTGACCAGGCAGCTGCACAGAGATGTAGGCCAGGAGCAGAAATCAGAGCAGGGTAAAGAGCGGACCGTTAGTAACAAGGGCAGCGCCCTGCATCCGTCCAGCTCTGCCCCACGGCATGAAAGAACAAAGCAAGGGGGGCGGGCTCGGGCCTGCTGGGGCCAGGCGCCTCTGCAATAAGGAAGAGCCTGGCCATGCGTGTTCCCGCCATCTCTACACTTCCCTGGGAGGAGGCGGGCATCTGCCCGGGGCCTCTTTTTCGGCTCAGGGAGGAGCTGGCCTCGGTGCTCCCCCCATCCCCACACACACACCCGGACTCACGTACACACGTTTGTCCTCATTCGGGCACACGGACGCCCACTTGTACACACAGGTAGATGCGCAGGCACACAGGATGCAGTGAGCCAGGCCTTTGGTGGCAGCTGGCTGTGCCTGGCACCGGGCATGCCCACCTGGGCTGCTTTCTCCCTGCTTGGCATTTGTGTTCCCCCATCAGGAAAAGCCTGCTGCCACTAGTGTGGCTAGTGCCCCTCTCTCTCTTTAACCCAGCCTCAGGAAGCAGTCCAGGGGAAAGCAGATGAGGTCCTTAGAGAATTGGGCCTAAGGCTGTCTTGGGCCAGCCCCCCATCCCCTGCCCCCGTTCCTGCGTTCCCCCCCACACACCCCAAGCTGGCTGCTGGTGGTAGGAAATCCAGGCATTGTTCTTCCCCATCAGAAAATAGCAGCAGCCTGAGGAAGTAGCAATCCTAACCCCACCCCCCACCCCCACCCCCACCCCCACCCCCCACACCAGGCGTCCAGCTCAAATGCTAGTCAGCAAAATTACTCCGTGTGGCCCCGTCCCCCTCCCCCACCTGCTCTGCCCCAGCCTCCGAGGATGCTGCCCCCAGAGCCGTGAGCACTCAGAGAAGTTGGAGGCAGCACAGTTTATGCCCAAGCCCATGGCACCCAACAGAGGGAGGGCAGCCCTGGAAGCGAGGACTAGGCCCCCCCATGGCCGAGGCCTCTGCAGCCACACCCGGGGTAGCCATGGCTTTGTTGCAAATGGATACACTGGATACCAGACCCCGCCTTCTCTGTTCAGGAAAGGGAGCATGCTGTGCTGGGGGGCAGCGCTGGGATGAGTGGAATGGACCAAAACCCGGTTACCAGCGCCTTCTGTCAGCTCCGCCTCCACTCGGCGGATTGGCAGATGAGGATGGCAGAGGTTCTCCAAGATGCCTCTCGAAAATTCCCGGCAAAACCCAGGCACCTCGCCCCAAACCCTCCACGTGGGAGGACCGGCTCAGGGCAGAGTTAGCCCGGCAAGTTAGCACCCTGGGCCTCCGCTTCCTCCTGGAGAAGATGGGCGCGTGCTCCTGGCATCCCTCGCGGACAGCCCGAGCAGACCGGAGCAGTAACGTC
This sequence comes from Panthera uncia, assembly GCF_023721935.1. Classification (NCBI taxonomy): domain Eukaryota; kingdom Metazoa; phylum Chordata; class Mammalia; order Carnivora; family Felidae; genus Panthera; species Panthera uncia. The sequence goes on from NW_026057875.1 coordinate 2,778, forward strand.
TCGCTTTGTGCCCTGTGGACCGCGCGCCCCGAGAGCCGATTGTTTGTGCCCCGGCGGCCTTTATCAGGAGCAGCCATAGGCTCTGTCTGGCTCCTCTGTAGAAAATCACACACGTATGAGGCGCCCGGGTGGCGTCTGACCCTTGATTTCATCTCGGGTCATGATCTTGCAGTTGTGTGAGTTCAAGCCCCACGTCGGGCTCTGCGCTGGCAGCACGGAGCCTGCTTGCAATTCTCTCTCTCCGTTGCTCTCTGCCCCTCCCCCACTCACGCTGTCTCTGTCTCTCTCAAATAATTTTGAGAAAAAAGAAAAAATTACACACATAGATATAAGCACTAATGCCTTCCCATAGTTTCAGGGGGGTCTGTAGACATCCCAGAAGCATGGGGGTCTTTGGGCTACATAATCTGAAGTGTTTGCTGATTGGAGGAAGCCGGGCGGAGGACCCTCCTGGACAAGAGGCGGCCGGCCGGCCCGGCTCCAGGCAGCTCAGCACCTGCCCCTGCACTGACTCCCTTTGCGCTCCGCCCCCAGCAGGAAGGCCGACAGAGGCCCTGCGGGCAGCAGGCGCTGACGTGGCCTTGGTGTCTCTTTCCAGCTGCGTGGTAGACGAGATGGATTTCTCCGCCATGGAGCTAGACGAAGCTCTCCGGAAGTTCCAGGCACACATCCGGGTCCAAGGGGAGGCTCAGAAGGTGGAGCGGCTCATCGAGGCGTTCAGGTTGGGGGCGGGGCAGGGCGTGGGTGGGCGTGGGCAAGAGGAAGGTTCCTGGTCGTGAGGCCCAGGGCCTGGGCCCGAATCCCCCTTCACCCCCTCCCCTAAGCAGGGTCAGGTGGCCTTGCCCTTGCCTGGGAAGATGAGGCAGTGGCCCCTTCTGCATGCCAGGGGCTGTGCTGGTTATTGCCAGAAGCAGACTTTTGGACAGTCCGTCTTCCTCCAGGTCCTCATGAGCGTCACTCACTCATGAGCCCGTGTCTCCATCGTCCGCCCATTCACAGAGGGCAGCCAGTCTCACACAGTGACCCAGAGCACAAGCTGCAGAGCCACATGGCCTGGCTGTAGCACCCGCTCCACCGCTTACTAGCTGTGTGACTTTGCCCTAGTGACTTCATCTCTCTGTGCCTCACGTCCTTGCTTATAGAGTGGGGATAACAAAAGCACCTACCCTGGACAGAGTGGAAGGACTGAACCCCTTTGGACGTGTGGGCATGCTTAGCCCATGCCTAGCATGACAGAGCCCACAGTCAAGGGCAGCTATGACCCTACAGTCATTCATCCCGGGACTGTGTGCACATTGACTGGGTGGGATCCTCTGTGCCCTTGCTGGGTATGGGACACACGAGTCAGCCACTGACCCAGCCCTCCAGGCTCAGCACCACTGGTGGGGCCAAGGTGGGGAATGAGGACACAATAGGAGGACAACTCTGGGGCCCTGAGGGGGGGGGGTTGTTCAGGCACTTCCTTCCAGGAGGACTTCTTGGAGGTGGCGGCACTAATGGAAAAGGCAGGATTGAAGCCCACGTCATCTGAGCTGTGATAGCCACTGCCTTAGTCCTGGCACCCCATGGTTCCTCTTCTCTGATCTGCCCCCCTCACCCAGCTCCCCCTGAAGTCCCCAGTGGATGGGGGCCTCTTGGAGTTTGGGGCAGGGGCGCACATTTGAGGCAATGAGAACAATAAGCAGAATACATTAGTGAGGCTGTTGCTTCAGCTGCTGTAACAAAGATGCTCCAGCAGCCGTGGCTGAAACAAGATGGAAGTGCATCTCTCTCTGAGCTGGCATGAAGGAGGCCCAAGCCGGGCTCCCTTCATCTCAGGGTCCCAGGGAGCAGGGCCAACACCCACCACCACAGGGGAGAGGAGTGGGCTCTGCCTTTTAAGGTACAGCCTCGAAGATGCCCACATCCCATCTGCTCTTATCCCATTGGCCAGAACTTAATCACCTTCTGGGCTGCATCCAATCCCGAGGGAGACTGGGGCATGCAGTCCTCGTCCTAAGAAGGCATTGCCAGCCTAAATACAGGTGGGAGATATAACCAGCGTGAGAAGGAGAGAGTGGATAGAGCGGCCTTCTGCCTGGCAGGTGTTATTTACCCCCGTTTACCAGATGCAGAAACTGAGGCTTGTAAGGCAGCACCCGGCCTCAGCCATTAGGTGCCAGGGCCCAAGTGATGGTGGCTGCTGTGTGTGAGGGCTAGACCCACTCCCTGCCCTGACTGAAGTGGTCCTGACCCTGCTCCCTCTCCCGGCCCCCAGCCAGCGATACTGCATCTGCAACCCTGGGGTGGTTCGGCAGTTCCGGAACCCAGACACCATTTTCATCCTGGCCTTTGCCATCATCCTGCTCAACACAGACATGTACAGCCCCAACGTCAAACCTGAGCGGAAAATGAAGCTGGAGGACTTCGTCAAGAACCTGCGAGGTGAGCGGCCCTGGGTCCCGGGCTGTGGCATACAGCCGTCCCACACTCTGCACACACACCCGGCTGGGCGTGGGGCCAGGACGTGAGTGCGCTGGGCGCAGGGCAGCACAAGGGAGCTGGGCTCCAGCGCACCCAGCCATCGCACACAAGGGCCTTGGGCGAGCACCGGCTCCACAGACACGGCACAAGTCATCCTGAAGAGGGCAGACTCCTGTCACGCTCCGTGACACACACTGGGAGCATGGACGGAGTGACCCACACCCGGGTCTTGTGCTGTGATGGTTTTAGCTTGTTTCGCAAAGACGCACAGGGATTTGACAGGTGGGCAAGCTCAGCCCAGCTTGGGAGGGCCAGGCCAGACATGGTCCACAGAGGCTGATGGGGTGATGTGAGGGAGCACAGTCGGGAACAGGGCAGGAGCGGGGAAGCCAGGCAGGGGAGGGGCCGGGCAGAGAGTATGTGCCACCATCACTGCTGTGCCCTCTCCTACACTCCGTGTTCCTCATGAAAGTGACTTGACTTTTTTTTTATGTTTATTTTATTTTTGAGAGAGAGACAGAGTGGGAGTGGGGGAGGGACAGAGAGAGAGACACACACACACACACAGAATCTAAAGCAGGCTCCAGGCTCCCGAGCTGTCAGCACAGAGCCCGACATGGGGCTCAAACCCACGAATCGTGAGATCATGACCTGAGCCGAAGTCGGACACAACTGACTGAGCCTGACTGACCCAGGCATCCCCTGACTTGCCTTTGGTGTGTATTTTTAAGAGGAACCTTATATAAGCACACTGTAAACAGGAAGACCGTGTCATTTGCCACACGTAGGCAGCCATTGTAAAAATGAATTCAGTGGACGAAAACACCAGGCCGGGGCGAGTGGCCCATGTTAGACAGGTGCTAACGGTGGGCAGCAGGAAGGAAGGCCTTCCTGGTGTCGTTGCAGAGGAAAGGAATTGAAAAGGAGACGGCTGTCTCCCAAGTGGCACCATGTTAGCTGACAGCATGTCCTCGTTTACCTGGAGTCCCTGCAGGGAGGAGGAGGGACTATGTCCCTTTCCTTGGGAAACACCAAGGTGCAGCAGGCTGAGATCCCCTTAGGGTGTCATATTTTTTTTAAAAAAGGAAAAAAGTTGGTCTGAATCAGGTCTAACTTTGTCAGCTTGTTGAGCTATTTTTTTTTCCTATCCAGTTCTTTAAGTCTTCTGAACTGATGACAAAACTTTAAGTTTTTGATCTTTGTTGCGCCATTTAAATTTCCTATAAAACCACCGCTTTGTCCTCCCTTTCCTGGGCCAGGAAGGCCCGCCCCTCCCCCCCCCCAACCGGGGTTTGAACAGTCCTGGTGCGCCCCCTGGTGGTGGGTACCCTGCAACAGGCCAGCTAATGGGGTGCCCATCCAGAAGAGTGCCAAGCTGCCCGCTTTTCCCAGCTGGGCTCCAGGACCTGATCAGTCAGGGAAGCCAAGGGGCAGGGCTTGGTTCAGACCAACCAGACGGCCATCCCCTGCCCAGAGCACTCACGGTGTGTGGCCCTCTGCTAGATCTCAGGGGTGCTGTGGACCCCAAGGAATTCAGGTCTTAGCTACAGTTCCCAGGAAGCTAAGGAGTCTGGGAATTTTCTTAATGGCAATTCAGCACCAGAGCGTGAGAGAGCAACCAGCAGATGCTTTGATGGGACAGGGGCTGTCTCTCCTCACGGGGCTGAGCCTGATTCTGGTCTTCACAGGGTCCCCGTGGCCTTAGCGTGTAGGCCTGTGCTCCCTCGCTGCCCGGAGGGCAGGCTGTGCGCTGCATGCTGTTGGTGACCCCATGCACTGGAGTTTAAAGGTCTTTGCGATTTGACTCTGATTTTTTTTTTTCTGCCTTTAGACCTCACCCACATAATTGGGACTCCCATATGGGGAACAACAGGAGGAGCCTGAAATGATTAGCCCAGAGGAGAGAAGGCTCAAGGAGGGAAGGGTTGCTCAGTCAGATTCTGCCAGTCGGCCACCCTCACATCAGTGGCTTTGTCGTTTGTATCCGGCCTTGCACCCGACTATCCCAGCAGTCTGGGGGAGTTATCATCCCACTTCTCAGGAGATCAAGCTGTCGGCTGTCTCCCAAGCCTGGACCGTTCCCTCCAAATCCCATCTTTTCAAGCCAGGAGCTCAGGAGTGTTCTGTTAAGTCTTCCTTGTGTTCAGAAGGGTAGCCAAGGCAGAGGGAAGGGATCTGCCCAAGGTCACGTCCACGGGGGCAGGACTCTGGTCTCCCACAGCCTGGCTGGTGCTCCGTACCAGGCAGACATCCAGCTTGGTGTTTGTAGAGGAGACCTTCCCCCCCTGCACACACTGGGCGCATTTTCTCTGGAATTCCTCACTCTGGTTCCCCTGGGGAGACCCTCAGCAGGAGTGCATTTGGGGGGTTGGAGGGTAAGCAGGGGAGGAATCGCTCACCAGCATGGCAGCCAGACGAGCAATGATTTTCTTTTATTGATGTTTGTTTTTAAGTTTTCTAGATTGATTTCTTTTTAATGGCTATTATCCTCACATAGTTTCAAAAAAAAAAAAAAACACACAGAGTAAGACAAGCTAGCAATCACATTCTTTGGTATTTACCCAAAGGAATTGAAAACCCCGTACATCCACACAAAATCCTGCACAGGATGTTTATAGCAGTTTTATTCATAGTTGCCAAAACTTGGCAGCAGTCGAGAGATGTCGTTCGGTGGGGGAACGGATACATAAACGGTAGTCCATGCAGACAATGGAATATTATTCAGCACTAAAAAGAAAAGAAGCCATGAGAAAACAGGGAGGAACCTTAAAAATGCATACCACCAAGTGAAGGAAGCCAGTCTTAAATGGTTGCATACCATAGGAGGCCAGCCACATGACCTTCTGGAAAAGGCAAAACTATGGAGACATATCAGAGATCAGTGGTCACCAGGGGTTGGAGGGTGGAGGGGCGGAGGAGGTGGAGCACGGGGGAGTTTTCGGGCAGTGACACTATTCCACCTGACTCCGTGGTGGTGGAGACGTGTCGGTAAACGTTTATTATTGAACGCACAACACCAAGAGTGAATCCCAATGTAAATTATGGATTTCGGGTGATAATAGTGTGTCAGTGTGGGTTCACTGCTTCTAATAAATATATGACTCTGGTGTGGGAAGTTGGTAGTGGGTGGGGGCCAGTGTTATGGGGAAATCTCTGGGCTTTCCCCTGAATTTTGCTGTGAACTTAATTGCTCTAAAACACAGTTCTAAAAAATAGTCTGGTTTTAAAAAATGTGTGGGGTGCCTGGGTGGCTCAGTCACTTGAGCGTCCGACTCTTGATTTCAGCTCAGGTCACGATCCCGGGGTCATGGGATTGAGCCCTGTGTTGGGCTCTGCTTAGGATTCTCTCCCTCTCTCTCTGTCCCCCCCTTCCCTCTGCCACTCTCCCCCGCTCTCACACTCTCTCTGTAAAATTAAAAAAAAAAAGTATGAACGGTGGGTAGCAGAGCCCCTCCCACCCCTACCTGTGTGCCCAAGGCCACACCCTCCCCCTTACAGTTCCGTGTCGGTTCCCTGTGGTCGTCCTCATTTTCCTGGCAGCTGTGTGGTATTGCATTGCACCCGTGCAGGGATGGCTTAACCAGTCCCCTATTAATGGGTAAATGAGTGAATCCCAGTCTTCCGCTCTTTGGAAACCATGCTGCCATGAGTGACCTGGTCTGTGCATCACGGCCCATGGGATAAATTTGCCCTGGACGCAACCAGTGGCCCAGAGGGGCTTTGAGTGTATATTTGTGACCCTCCCACCAGCAGTGGCTGGGAGGCCCCTTCCCACAGCCTCGCCAACTGCGCAGGTTACCAAACCTCTGGACCTCTGCCAGTCTGTGGTCTGAGGACTGGCATGGGGTTGCGTTTCTCTCTTGAGTGGGGCTGAGTTTTCCTTGCAGCAGTTTTTCAGGGTATAGCAGAAAGGGTGCATGCCTGTCGTCAGAACAACCCGGCTTCAAGGCCAGACCCCAGCTTCTGCGCACGTGACGTGGGACAACAGCTGGTGGCGCTGCTCAGGTGCACGGAGTTCTCACTTTCTGGGAACGCACCGCCGCTGCTCTGTCTTCTTCATGAGACCTCCGTGAAGTCACCCGTGCTCTTGGTGGCCTGCTTCACAGAGGACCCCCAGCACAGAGACTCGGTCCCACGGCTCGTGAGGGGCAAAGCAAGAACTTAGGCCCATGCCTGTGGGAGCCTGAAGCCACAAACACCAGCTTCACAGCCACCCCCAACCCCGGGCCCTTCCCCGAGCCTCGCTTTCCCAGCTGCGGAATGGAGACGGCCACACCCACCCAGCCGGGCCATGGTCAGGATTAGCAAGCTGATGTTTATAAAGCCCTTGGAGCATGGCTGGAAGCTGGCACAGCCCTCTGCGTGCTGATCTGGGTGGCTATGCTGGCCTTGTCCTGGCGGAAGGATCCTAGGGCATTTCATAATTGACTGAAGGTGTTCAGTGGCTGTGGGTCTGGAAGGTCTTTGGTTCTGCTGAGGATTGATGAAAGGGATTGATATTCTGATTGGGTTTAGAAACTTGGCAAATCAGGGGTGAGCCTAGGGCCCCGAAGCTGAGCGGTGCCACAGCCACCCAGACCCTGGCCCGCCCTGATGCCTGGCTACTGTCTCCTGCCCAGGTGTGGACGATGGTGAGGACATTCCCCGGGAGATGCTAATTGGGATCTACGAGCGCATTCGCAAGCGGGAACTGAAAACCAACGAGGACCACGTGTCCCAGGTGCAGAAGGTGGAAAAGCTCATCGTGGGGAAAAAGCCGGTATGTGGTGGCCCTGCATCCCTGGCTCCCTCACTCCCACCCACCCCCCCTCCATGCGACCCCAGGCCTGCCCCACTGGCATTAGCTTTGGACAGGGGCCCTGATGCCATTTGGAACCTGGCTTCTTCGGGGCATAGTTGGGGGGGGGGGCGGTTCCTTTAGGTTTAGGGTGGCTCCTGCCTGATATTGGGGAATAATAACCATTGGCCCTGGGTTATATTTAAAGAGAGCCTGAGGCTCTTAAGAAACCAGCCCAAGTTGCGCAGTGGTCTCTTGGTGGCCTGGGAATGTCCTTATCGGCCTTCCCAAGTTCTGGCAGCGAGGAGGTCTCCTGAGCTGTGTGTGGATGTCTGGACAAAGGCTATGGGAACGTGCCTCTGGAGGGGTGCTTACCTACTCGGATGTCATCCCATTAGCTCCCTCATGTCCCAGGTGCATGCTTTGGATCATTAATATCTTTTCTTGTTTGTTTAATGTTTCCCACATAGATTGGATCCCTGCATCACGGGCTTGGCTGTGTGAGTATCCCTCTGCTTTTACATCCTGGCTGATATCCCACCCTGGGTTGGGGTTGGGGTTGGGGTGGGGGCGGGGAGGTCCACCATGTTCTGTGTTCACCTCCCTGCATCCCCTGGTTCCTGGATCCACAATTCTGGCTTGAGTTCCTTTCCGGAGTGATAAGAAATTTGATTTTCATCGTTCTCCCAGCCTCGAACCTCTGCAGACCCAGACTGCAGCCACCTGGGGAGGGTTGTGTACCGTCAGGCCAGGGCAGATGGTGTCCCTCCCTCTCACCCGGCCCGGTTGAGCGCAGAGGCCAAGGCTTGCCTCCGACCCGAGGCACTGTGCCCAAAACAGATTAGGTTGATGGGCCATCGCAAGCCTGCCCACCCAACCCGCCCTCTGCCGCCCACACTCCACTGTCACCACCTTGAGCAGGTCTGCCTGCCTGCTCACCCCAGGAGCAGCAAGGCTAGCCTTGCAGTTACGTGGCACTTTCCTTATGTGTCCGTCTTTACCCTTCACCGGGCAGCCTGCACTGCAAGAGTCAGCGTCACAAACCTGTCTGCTCCCCCTTCTTCCCACTTTGGCCTAGAGACAAACCACTAGATGCTGCCATGGCCAGCCCTCACCCACCTCTCCGGCCCCACCTCCCACCACCCTCTCCCCTTCACCCTTTTGTTCCAAACGATGCCCCTCCCTGAGCACGCCAGCCTGGGCCAAGCCCTTCCTCCCATCTTCCTGATGCGCTGAGCTCGGGCCTCCCACCACCAGGGTACCCGTTGCAGAGTGAACCCTCCCTGCCAGCACATCCCTTTACTAACCTGCTGTCTCCTGCGTGAGCCTGGGTGCTCTCAGAGCCGCCACTGGGCCTCCCCAGTGACTTGTCACCGCAGCCCTTAGACACCATACAGGTTGTACCTGGCCTTGTGAGTGGCTCGGGCTTCGGCAGAGTGGGGGCTCACGTGAACCCATGGCAGGCGTGCTCCGCGTGGAGGCCCAGGCCAGGCCCCACGGGGTGGTGTGGCTGCCGGCCCAGGAGTTGGGGCAGGGAGCCATCAGAAGCGTCGGGATTCTTTAGGAGGGGCCTGGAATCCTCTCTCGGCTCTGCACCTTTCCAGTTGTGTGGCTGAGGCAAGTTGTTCAACCTCTGTGTGCCTCAGTGTCCTCATCTCAAGTAGACACTCTGGAGAAATCTTTGCCGGGACTAACAGGTTTATGTGTGTGATGGGCACTTTGTGGGGACTGAGAAATCACGAATTCCTCACTGTGGGGGCTCCCGTGTGCACGTGATGCTCTAAGACGTCTGGGACCTGCCTGAAGGAAAGGAAAGGAGGTGTCGCGAGAGGCAGGGACGCTTTCCACGGCCCTTCAGGAGAGCTCCTGAGGAAGAGCAGGGAAAGTTGCAAGGAGTCCAGACACGTCTGCTGTGTGCGGTTGGTGGGAGAAGGCGTTTTCGAAGGCCAGGCCCACAGGCTGGGTTCCCAGCGCACAGGGACTGCAGCGGAGGGGCCGGGGGCTGACGCAGCGCTTCCTCCCCATACAGGTGCTCTCTCTGCCCCACCGGCGGCTGGTCTGCTACTGCCGGCTCTTCGAGGTTCCAGACCCAAACAAGCCCCAGAAGCTCGGGCTGCACCAGCGAGAAATCTTCCTGTTTAACGACCTCCTGGTGGTATGTGGTTCCCCAGAGCGTGTCGTGGCTGGGACCTGTGGCTCGGGGTGGCCTTGAACTGCAGCTCCAGTCTCCCATCTGGCCTTGTGCGCCTGCGCTTGGGGAAAGGCACCCACGTGCGTGAGGTGGAAGTGAAGGGGATGGAGTCAGCCCCATGGTCTTGGGTTACAAGAGGCAGAATCTAACTCACAGCACGGCTGATGAAAACGGGGCTTCGTCAGCTTATGTAAAAGCCCGGAGGGGGGTGTGGGGCTTCAGCCCCAACTATTTCTAGAAGCTTACACAGCGTCAGCGGGACTCCTTTATTAGGCTCTCTGTCTCTCAGCTGTGTGGGCTCCCTTTTCAGGAGCTCTGTCCACAAAGAGAAAGTCAGTCTCGGCAGTTGCAGGCTTAATCCTGCCCCCTCCCTGCATCCCCGGCCACCAGGGGGATTTTCTTGGGAAGAGTCCGGGCAGAGGTCTCACTGGTTCCCTTGCCCATGCCTGAGCCGCTCACAGGGGCCAGGCAGGTGCAGTGCTGTCTCATTGGCTAAACCTGGGTCACTGCTCACCCCCAGGAGTGCCAGGTGGCAGAGAGGGGGTTCTCCAAAAGGAAACTGCAGAGCTCTTGCCCAAAAAAAGGTGGCATGGATGCTGGCCACTGGGGATAAAGATGCCCCTGGAGACAATGGGGGGAAACTGTCCCTTGGGTCTTTGTCTCTCCTGCATGCCCCGGGCTTTCTTGCTAGAGGCCCTTGTCCCTGACCACTACCTGCCTGAGGACCAGCCACTTCTCTCTGACTGCTGAGGTTGGAATCTGGACCTGTGGGTTTCAAGTCTTTGTCAAGAGTCCCTGACCTCAAGCAAGTGACTTCAAATTCCTGAGCCTCCGTTTCCTCCTCCAAAATCTCTCAGGCAGTCACAGAGCTCAGGTGGGGTCCTGGGTGTCAGAGCCCGGCCTGGTGCCTTTGGGGTCATGTGCAGCGTGGCGCCTGCCACCTCTCTGCTGAGGGGCTTCATCGCCAGCCAGGACGACCGCTGGGATTCACGGGAGCGGAAGCCAGCATCCATGTCAGGATGTGCCTGGACACACAGGCCTGCCCTGCCCCAGAGGCCTCCCGACCTCTGCACTGCCGAGAGGGTTTTGACGGTAGTCTCGGTCAGAATCCCGAGCGCCCAGAGTTGCCCCTGAGCGGTGCAGGCAATACGACTCAGCCTCTGTCTCTGGCTGCCCCCAGGTGACCAAGATCTTCCAGAAAAAGAAGAACTCGGTGACGTACAGCTTCCGACAGTCCTTCTCCCTGTACGGCATGCAGGTTCTGCTCTTCGAGAACCAGTGTAAGTCCGTGCTGGGGGCCTGCCGCGGCCCGGCCGCGAGTATGCGTGCTGGAGCACTCGTCCACACGTGGCCATGTGCCACGTGGCGGAAACGGTGTCACAACTCCCACCTTGTAGTCACGAAGTGCTGTGCTCCCCAAGGATCTCCCCCTGGGGATCTCCCCCAGCTCTCCCACGTGTGTTCCGTATTCCTGCTTCGCCAGCAGAGAGAAGGTTGCAGGCCAGGGGCCTGACGAGCAACAGTACCTGGGGAGAATTTGATAACATTGTACATGGTGGTGATTGCCTTTGCTTTTGCTCCTACGTCTTCTTACCGTGTGGTTAAGATTTTTTTAATTCAGGGCGGAGTGGATTTATGCCAATAAAATGTTGCCCGGAAGACACCAAGTAAATGGCACAGGTGATGTGCAAACACAGGCAAACAAACAGGTGCAGGCAAGGCCTGGGGGGCTGTAGGACAGGAGCCCGGTCCTGAGCGGAGAGCCCGGGTGCAAATGCGTCAGGACCTAGCGGTCCCCGGGCCGCATTCCCTTTGTCTGTAAAGTGAGGTGATAGCACCTACCTCAGGGACTTAGGTGAGTCCATACATGAAGTGCTTAGAGCAGGATTTATTCTTAGGTGTTATTGGAGTCTTCTCTGGGTATGAGTGGGCCATGAGGCCTGAGGACTTGGGGGAGGAGCTGACACCCCCACTGACTTTTTTCTGTTGACCTGGTCTTTCTCTGATACCTAAGCCCTTCCCTTTACCTTTTTCCCTCTTTGTCCCGTCCCTGTTGGAGGTCCCTGAGCTGTAGGCTGAGCCAGGCCTCCTGAGATGGGGGGTGAGGGGGAGGTCCTGTTGCCCTGCCCATTTTGCACTGGCCCCAGGGGAGGACCGTTCCAGTCGAGCGTCATGATATCTCCAGCAGCAGGGAAGCCCTCATCCTCTCGGACAGGTTGCCAAGCTACCATCCGATCCACTTTCAATCTGCAGGTTGAAAAAGAACCAGGGACCTGTGCCTGGGCCATCCCTGCCTTGCCTTGGTTTCTACCAGGGTGGAAGGTGGCCTCAGGGAGCATGGTGCCACCCCACATCGTCCTGACCGGCAGGCCCTCTCTCCGAAGGGGTGGCAGTGGTTGTGATGCTCCCAGCAGTGGGCCCGACCAGACTGAATCCGCAGGCAGAGGCTGTGCCCTCCTCGTTTTTACATTCCCAGGGCTCAGCCCCCAGCCCTGAACCCAAGGTCCTGGCATAAGCCCAAGAGTCGACACTGACATTTCTATGGGACATGCCTTCGTAGCAGGGATCTCAAAGTGGTAGCCGTGGGTCAGTCGCAGCCCAGTTATGTGTTTGGTTTACACATTTTAAAAAATTTGTTGAGCTGATACTTAATATCTAAAATTACTAAAATTGGGGGCACCTGGGTGGCTCAGTCCACTAAGCGTCCAACTTCATCTCAGGTCATAATCTCACAGTTCGTGAGTTTGAGCCCTGCATCGGGCTCTGTGGTGATGGCTCACAGCCTGGAAACTGCTTTGGATTCTGTCTCCCTCTTTCTCTCTTTGCCCCCTCCCCCCTCACACTCTGCCTCTCTCTCTCTCTCTCTCTCTCTCTCAAAAATAAACATTTAAAAAATTTAATTAAAAAATAAAATAACTAAAATTTTAGATATTTTTGAGTTTTCTTGAAAACCGAGAAGGTTTTTGCTAGGCCCACATTCCCACGTCATGTGGCTGTCATGGGCTGCATGCCCCTCCACCCCCCCCGACTCTGTTGCTCAGTCTCATGTGGTTTACTTCCTACATTTATGGGAACACACTAGGCATTTGAGTTCCCAGCCTTGACTTAGGTCTGAGCAGAAGTGGGATTGGTGTTTGGACCAAGAACCTCCAAACATCCAGTAGCTGATGCTTGATTCCCGCTGAGGAGAGAGGCGCTACCAGGGGACCAAAGCCACAGAGACTCTGTGAGCTTGGAAGTGGCACCAGGCAGGTCACAGGCCAGAAAGACCAAGCACTCAGCATAGAGTGCATTGGGTATGGGGCTCCCATGAAGCACCCAAGGGAACTGAGGGTCTGGAGGCCACTTGTGAGAGAACAGAGCTCAGTGTGCACTCAGAATTGCCCAGGGAGACCAGATAAGACTCCCCCCCGCCCCCAGTACAGGACACTGACTCTGACTCCCGGACTCCACCCCTGGCCATTCTTGAGCTTCAGGCAATGACCAAGGACCTTGACTTGAAGGGTCTAGTCTCCATGACCTTCAGGTTGAGGAAGGATGGGGGCCCTGACCTCTGTTCAGATTGGCCAAATCTGCCCCAGACTTCTCCATAGAACAACACAGACCCAAGTCAGGAGATGGGGATTTCCTGGCAGTCTCTCTGGTCTGCCCTGTGGATGCCTTTCCTCCCTGGTTAGACGTGTCTGCTGAGAGCCTGGACCCTTAGACTTAGCATTTTCTTGACCAGCAGAGAGAGTGCAGAGAGCACCCAGGGATCCATGGGTTCTTCTCCTCCCCTTCTCCTTTGTAGACTACCCCAATGGCATCCGGCTCACATCTGCTGTCCCCGGAGCAGACATCAAAGTGTTAATAAACTTTAACGCTCCCAATCCTCAAGACCGCAAGAAGTTCACTGACGACCTGCGGGAGTCCATCGCGGAAGTGCAGGAGATGGAGAAGCACAGGATAGAGTGTAAGTCCCAGGCCCCCTGGAGAGGAAGAGCCAGCAGCCCCGGCATCTCATGGGACTTGCTGGATGCGGCCGTTGGCTCCCATCTGGTGCCAGGGACTCTGGGGCCCCTGGTCTCACCTAGCCTTCCCACAGCCCTGTGACAGGGCAGCCCCCATACCCGGGCCAGAGGAGGTGGCGTGGGGAGGGCAGCAGAGGCCTCCGCGTGAGAGTGAGGGCTTCCGCGGCCCAGGCCCATCCTGCCTGTGGGACCACATGGCATGCCCTGAGAGAGCCTGGTTCCCCCGTCGCCCCACGAGATGAGATTTCCCGGAGATCCGGAGCTGATCTCGTTGCACCTTGGTGTGCTTATTCTTCTTTCATCTTCCACGTCAGGGAAGTCACCACCAAGCCCATCCTGTGAGTTTCATCGGACCTGATTATCATCTTTTCTCTCCTGGCTCCAAGCCTCACTCCCTGGAGACACACAACTACCCCCACCTTTGGGCCCCTCCCACGGCAAGGTCGGGTTACCCCTTACTCGTCCACAGACCCAGGCCAGCCAGTCTCCTTGCCAGCCCTCAAGCCTGCAAAGTGACGGTCTTTCCTGCAGACCCCAAGACCCATGCCTCTCAGAGTTTCCTCCTGGCTCCCTTTTGTTAAAGGCAGCGTTCACACCTTCTCTTTCTTTCCCAAGACAGCCGTGGGCCCTCACTTTTCCTCAGGCCAAACAGATGGCAGCTGGGCGGATGCCGAGCCTGCACAGAGGGCCCAGGGCCTCCCCCTCAAGGCTGTGTTTCTCTCACTGGTCCCTCGCCCCCTCTGTTTCAGCGGAGCTTGAGAAGCAGAAAGGCGTCGTGCGGCCCAGCATGTCCCAGTGCTCCAGCCTCAAAAAGGAGTCCGGCAACGGGACGCTGAGCCGAGCCTGCCTGGATGACAGCTACGCCAGCGGTGAGGGCCTCAAGCGCAGCGCCCTCAGCAGCTCCTTGCGGGACCTCTCCGAAGCGGGTAAGAGCGGGCCAGGACCCCCTTCCTAGCCCAGCACACGCAGGACTCAGACCGGGAAGCTGGGGCACGCGTTGCGTGCCGGGAAAGGACCGCAGTGGCGGCTGGTGGCGGCAGGGCTCAGACGGAGTGCCGTTGGGTTTCCCGTGACTGTCCCCAGACCGTAGTAGCATCTGACCACACAGCGAGGGCGTCCCAAAAAGGCCAGAGGAAACAGGATCCGGTTGTCAAGGCAGAACAGCCAGGAGGTTACCCCTATTCTCCCTTTCTTCTTCTAGGGGTTTTATTTATTCTTTTATTTATTTTCTGGAAACTGCTCTCACACAGAGCGAGCCAGGCCCCACTGATGGATGTGTCCCTTGTCCTCTGTGCTGCCGCGTCCCTGTGTTTTATGCTGATGAATGAAATGGAGTGAAGCCCTCGAAACTGTGTTGGAGACCCCCCTCTCCCACTGTCCCTGGTCTCATTTCCCTCACGGAGGTCTCCCTTCCTGGGAAACCCGGGCCCCCATCCGGCCCAGAGGCAGTGGCCGCAGCTGCCCCCTGGATGTCGGGGTGGTGGGGGGAGGGGGGGGGAGCCCTGGCACAACCGTGGTTTTTGTTACTGTTTCTTTGTTTCTGTGTGTGTTTATTTGCTGCCAGCCTCTTAACCCCTAAGCAAGCAGCACCCCTCGAGCCTCCCAGATTTCCCAGGGGAGGAGGTGTGTCTAGAGCATCAGGGAGCTTTTGGGGGCAGCTCGCCCGGCCGGGTCCCCCGGGCCAGCCGTCCATGAGTGTTGTTTAGCCTGCTTTGCCTGCAGTGCTGTCAGAGAAGCTGCAGAGGGACAGCCCCTGAAGCCCCCCAGTCACGTCTCAACAGGCAGCTTCTCCTGGGAGGAGGCTCCAGCTACAATGGAGCAGAGGTTACAGGACGTTGTCCCACAGAGGGCACACGGCTCCGGGTGTCCTGGCTCTAGGAGCCTGATTGCAGGCCCTGGGTTGTCAGAAAAGACCCTCTCGGGCCAAGATCAGCCGCCTCCTCTCCAGGGGCCCGGCAGCCCCCTCCCCTTCTCGGGGCCTCACCCGCCCCACCCTGCCTCGGACATTACCTCGTGGCCAGCCCTGGGCCCCGCTACTAAAAAAGCCCGCTCATGACTCCATCCCACACCTGTCCCACCGGCCGCACTGCCTCCCTCCAGCTTACTCATTTCCCAGAAATTTTTTTTCTTTTTTTTTTCTTTTTTTGAGTTGGAATTTTTTTGTCCTTATTTTGTCCTGTCATTTTTTTTTTCATAGTAAAAATCAGAAATCCATTGCCAGCATGAGGGTTCACCCAGGGTTTCTCAACCCCAGCACCATTGATGTTTTGTGCCAGATAATTCCGTGCTGTTGGAGGGTGCTGTCCTGTGCACTGCAGGATGTTTACCAGCATCCCGGGCCTCTACTTACGAGATACCAAGAGTATCCTCGCCCCCCCCCCAGTCATAACAGACAATAATGTCTCCAGAAATTTCCAGGGGTCCTCTGGGGGGCAAAAATCACCCCTAGTTGGCAAAGTGCCATGGGTTGAGAACCACTGGTTTTCCCTATGGCTTGTTAAACCCAGCTAAACGTAATTGGACAGCTCTGGGCCTCTGCAGGCTGGTAGCCAGGACCTCTGTTTGGGTTTGTGCAGTGGCGTTAGGCCTGGCCTCTCTGTTCCCTGATGCAGCACCTGGAGGGCGGATGGGTCCCGTCCAGTCCCTCAGGTAACAGTGGCTCTGTTGAAACTGAGGCTCCCAACATGGCCAGCCACACCTAGGACTCCAGCTCCTGGGGGTCAGATAGAGCTGCACCCCCAGTCCTGTGTGAGGGACAGAGCGCTGAGGTTCAGCTGCTTTCCTTCTATCGTCACTGTTGCCGTTGTCGTTTGGACATTCTGAACTAAGAAAAACTCTAGGGATTGAGTCTTCCCAAGAGACCATGTGAAGAATCCCCCAGGAAGGCAGCCCCCTGTCCCCAGGAAGCCTGGAAGGTGTGTTTGAGTCCTGGCAGCTGCCAAGGCCCCAGACTGGGAGCCCTCCACATGCAGTCTCCAGAGGGAGACCGGCCAGTGTCGGCAGCCATCCAGGAAGATGCTGGGCTCAGCACCCGAAGACGTGCCCGGACTGGGTCGGAATGAAGCTCTCCGGAGGCATCGTCGCTCTCCCCACCGTGGCCCTCACTAAGAGGGCTGCTGGAGAAGAGGCAAGGCCTCGGGGATACTCTCTCCCTTCGGGAAAGCTAGCGCTCAGTTGTTGGCACGTCACTGCTCTGGGGGCGTCTGCCCTGGACCTGCAATCACACGTCATTCCAGGTGACGACACACCTCAGACGTGGATCCCCCCACCCCCCACCACCAATTCTCTCCACACGGTCTTCCTTCATCCGGGATCCATGCTCATTTCAGTGGCACCAGAGCCCTGTCGGCCTGCCATCAAGGGCCTGCGTGGACCGGGGACACAGGTGTGACTGGGGCCTTAACCCCTGGCCCAGATCAGTCAAGTCATGATGGACGCTATCCCCAAGCCCCCAGGGTCCTCCTGCCCCTCCCAGCCAAGCTGCCCAACATCAGTCTCCAGAGAGAGGATGTCTCCTAGAGGCCATGGGACCTGCCTGCACCTGTCATTGCTCCGGGGCCTACCCAGAGACCTGCCATGTTCTGCCCCAGGGAACCCGGGAAGCCCTCTCAGGGGAGATTTGGTGGCTCCTGGTGGCCAGTGTCCAAAGCAGCACCTGCTCAGCCTCCAGCATTATTAAGGACCACAGGGTGGGACCCTGGGTTGAGAGCCCTTGCTGCATTCTGTGCCGATACCGAGAAGCAGGAGAAGGCTGTGAAGAGCCATGCTTGGAACTCCTTCCAGACGTGGTTACTGATCCTGGCCACAGTTGGCCTGGCAGGGCCTGATCAGGTTCTGGGAGAGGCACTGGGCAGGGCAGGGCTCACCTGTGGCTGGTGCAGGACCCCCCCCCCCCAAGAGAGAGGGAGTGTAGCAGGAGATAGAGTGCAGGTGAGGGATAGTGTGGGTGCATGGGCGAGAGCCACTTTCCCAGCATGCTTCACCTCCATTAGCACATGATGTGCACCTGTGTGCACACACCCGGACACAGGTCTATAGCAAGCAGGTGTCTGTGGGGTGTGCCCATGACTAGGGGCTCTGGGACTGGACTGCAGACAGCAGTGAGGTAGGGATACCTCACATCTCATGCTTATTTGGGAAGTTGAAAAGACGGATTCTGAGAAACTTAGCATTACTCAAAGACATCCAAGTTAAAACTGTCCTAAGTCTTGGCCCACTTGGGGGCAGGAGGAGGAGGGTTTTGTTGTACTTCAGGTCAGATACCACACAGAGCCCACAAACCTAGCTCCAGGCCTGGCCTAAGTCCCCTTGAGAGAAGCACATCAGTCGGAAGACATTGCTGGGCACTGGTGGGGCAGGCTGGCCTTACTGTGTCCCTGGTTTTCAGTTAGGGGAGCCCTCTAGGCTTCGAGGGGCCAGAGAGCTGATTTTAAAACCGCAGAGACAGCAGAGATCTGACGTCAGCATTTCTGCATGGTGCCACAAGATCCCGAGTGTCTGATGCTCACGTCTACCCTACTCAGAGGAAGGCGCGTACCCATTTCACAGATGCAGAAACTGTGCTAAAGAATCAAAGGAATGCCAAGTGGGGTTACCTCTTCAGCCAAAGAGCCTCATTCTGCTCTATGTCCCTGGACCACTGTGTTGGGACAAAAAGCAGGAAGGGAAGATGGCCAGCCTCTCTTCTCATATGAGCTGAAAGATGAGGATATGTGATGACCCTCATCTTTCTTCCAGCTGGGAATAAGGGCCAAGTCCTACGTGGTTCTCCCTGGTCCTCAGCAACTGGTGGAAAACACTCTTGCCCTAATCTTCTGTGTGGCCCTGTCCTGAGCGAGCTCTGAAGCCCTCTCACACATGCCAGAGTCAAGCAAAGTTCCCAGCTGGGACTCAGGTTTGGGGGTTGGCAGGCCAAGCAAAGGGACTGAATGTCCCCCGAGTCCACTGTTGTATGCCCAAGATCAAGGCTCCGTCCCAGTACACTCAGATGCCACGGTGAGGCCTGAAGGACCCACAGACCCACTCTCTACCCCGCACAGGGCCAGCTTCTTGGCCACAGAGAGGCACGTAGCAGCCTTTCCATCTTTCAGGCTCCTGGGCTCACTCAGCCTTCATTCCGCTCAGAAGGCAGCATGGCCAAGCTTCCCAGCCCCAGAGATGGACAGGCAGACCTGGGTGTGAGTCCCGCTCGCTCACTGTGGAATTGGACAGTCGGTCCATGAACCTCAGCCTCCACCTCCTCCTCCTCCTTGGCACAAAGGGACACCTGTACTGCATTGCTGCGGGGCTTGACCAAGAACAAATGTATTCGGCTCGTGGCCAGGACTGCACAGGTGGAAGCCTCCAGAACATCAAGTGGGCGGCCCCTTCTCTGTCCCCTCTTCCTATCTGCTTTCCTGAGGGCTGAACAGAGACCGGACCCCGAAGCTTGGGCACCCACCATTCTTGCCAGCCTCAGTGTCCTGCAGGAATCCATGGAGAGGGCCTCCAAAAGGACCCTGGAGGCCAGGCTGAGCCTTAGGCCTCCAGAACCAAGAAGACACAGCCTTCCTGTAACACAGCCAACATATATTGAGTGCCTACTATATGCCATGTGCCGGGGGGGGGGTAGTAGAAAGCCATCGGCAGGCAGCGCTCACAGCTGAGGGAGCACTTGTGGCATCCGGAAGGGCGGTACCCACAGAAGGGAAGCAGGACTCTGGGCTCTCCCAGCAGACCCTGACCCTGCCTCCTGCCCCTGGCCAGGGCACTGCACAAACCAAACAGTTGGCTCCAGAGGCACCAGCACATTTGAGCTCCCCAGAAGGAAAAGACAGGACACCAAGTTTAGTTTCCTCCTAACCATCAACCCCACCCTGCCTGCAAGGGGGGAGATGTATATGTATGTGTAAATATGCATATACATATGTATATGAAATCCACGCAGTCAGGGCCGCACAGGACCACATCTTGTTTGTTTTGAGCCATTGGAGAAGCTGCCCCTGTCCCATCCCCTGTTGGCAGGTGGCTGGAGCACAGGGCATCTGGCCCCCACTGTGCACGTGCCCCAGCCCACCTGGAGGCATCCCCCTCACCCCCCCCCACCCCCCCAACAGCAGACTGCCAGTCCAGGAGAAGGGGTATCAAGTTGGGGCTGGTTGAAAATGAATTTTTTTCTTTGAACTCCCCCTTCTTTTTTTTTCTTTTTTTTTTTTTTTTCTTTTGAAACTCATTACTGCCCTCCCACGGGCTTCCCTACGGAGCCAGTCCTCCGACCCTCCCCCCAGCCTGCGGCAGTGGTGACCCAGGGCCAGGCAGGCGGCGGCCCGGCCTCGTGTCCGTGTCTAACCTCTGGTATTGCATGTTCTGGGCAGGGAAGCGAGGGCGTCGCAGCAGTGCGGGATCGCTAGAGAGCAATGTGGAAGTAAGTAGGAAGCGCCTACGTCCAGCTGGCTGTCGTGTGTTGCCTCCCCGATCCTTGGTTTATATCTGTTGTCTTTTTTTTTTTCGTTTTTTTTTTTTTTCCGTTTTGCTCTTCCTTCCCCCTACTGCACAGAGGCGCAGACACGCCCCGTCCCCCATGCCTGCCTCAGCCCCAGTGCATGCCAGCTTCCCCCCTCCTAGAATCGCCCGTGCCTCTCACCGCTTGTTTGGGCTGGACCCATGGGAGGTGGGGGTGGTTCTGGATTCCGTGTTTTAGTTCCCGCTTAACCCCGTCCCCTGTGGCCCCCCAAGCATGGTTAACATCCCGGCTCCCTGGCACTCCCCCACCCCCACCCCGGGGCCCCCGCCTGCCGACACTGCTCCTGGGCGGGAAGCACCGCCCGCCAGGCATCTGTGCACCCTCCACCCGCACTGTCGGGGGCGGGAGGGTGGGTTTTGCCCATCTCTTGACTTCCATGCTCCGCCATCCCCATCGCTTCCTTCCTGGAGTTCCGATTGCTGTGTGTCTGCAGTCAGGACATCATGGAATTGCTTAGCTAGCTCGGGGGAGGAAAGCCATGAGAAGAAGAAAAAATTCCGTGTGGATTTCATGAGATTTCATTCATCTGCCAACCATTTCTATATTACTGTTCACATCGTAACCTCAGCTTGCAGACCTTTTTGTTTCCTTCTTTTTCCTTGTTTGGTTTGCAGTAGGTAGCTGCAGTGAAATGCCTAGGCAGCCCCCCCGCCCCTCCAACAAGGACAAGGTTCCCCGAGCCCCCCGCCCCGGTCCCTACCACCAGCTTCCCAGAAAGCTCGGGGCCCACACAGGCAGAGCAGATGGCGCAGTTTCAGCAGGAACGGGGTTCTTCTTCATGCACATCAGCCCAGCCTACTCCACGCAGCACATGGCGCTCACAGGCACCCCCGGGCCGGTCGTTCTGATCCGAAAGCTCAGGCCGCCTTCCGTATCAGGACGAGAGCAGAAGTCACACTTGTGCTGCTGCTGCTGCTGCTTTGACCAGACAGGAGCATCCCTCATCCCCTACCCCATCCCCACTCCTCTCAGTGGAAGGCCACCCTGGGTCCCTGTGGCCCCCAGTCGCATGAGCGGAGGTGGCACTGACCCAGCCTCACCCAGCCCCTCCCTCTGCAGCCAGAGAGTTAACTAAGGCTTAGCAGTCAGTGGGTGAACTTTTTACATCAAAAAAAAAAAAAAAA
>NW_026057875.1:23944-24275 GCF_023721935.1 Panthera uncia
TCATTCTGACATAAGTGCTGTAAGGTCTTTTAATTTTGATTTCTATGAATTTCCTTTTTAGGGGTCCATCATTAGCAGTCCTCACATGCGCCGGAGAGCTACATCAACACGAGAGTGTCCATCTCGCCCACACCAGACTATGCCTAACTCATCCTCCCTCCTGGGCTCCTTATTTGGGAGTAAGAGAGGGAAGCCCCCTCCCCAGGCCCACCTGCCCTCAGCCCCTCCCCAGCCACCCCCCCACCCACCGGGCCTGCCCCACGTGCAGCACTCTGGGGCCAGCCACCACCAGGGGCCTGCTGAGGGCCCGCCGCAGGCCCAGGTGCACGGG
>NW_026057875.1:24285-25000 GCF_023721935.1 Panthera uncia
AGCCCTCTGAGCCCACGGGGCTTGTGTTGCAGGGAACAAAGTTCACGATCTCACTTAGCGTTGGTGTCCTGGGTTCCATCCACTTGGACCCAAGGGGTGGGCCTCGGCCACCATCAGCCTTGAAAACGGCGCCACCGGCCACGTAGATGTTGAGCTGTCCCCCACCCCAAAGCAGCCCTCAGCTCTGCTCCCCAACTGTACACGCATATGAAAACCCAGCCTAGGAAAAGAAGAAACGAGACACAAAAACCAGAGACAGAACAAAACAGAACAAAAACAAAAACAAACCAAACTTGCTGCATTTATTGCTCTTTTATTGACAATGGGCAAAAAATTAAGTAGACCTGATATGGTTGATGAAAATACGTAAGTAAACTTTATATAATATAAATATATAAATATATAAATATATATATATATATACTGTATAGGTAGTATTTGTGTGTGAAAGGAGATGTCTCAGTCCACAAAATTAGCAATATAGACTTTCCAAGGAGCTCCACTTACCCGCTAGGAAGACAGTATCTTACATGAATGTGAGAGAGTAAACCAAAAACGTAAACGCTAGGAACAAATTCAGATACTTCCATATTTTCATAAAAAAAGAGGAGAAGTCCCTCCAGGGACTGGCTAAAATCTTTACGCAATCATTACTAACTGTGCCAAGTAACATAGCATCTAACTGTTTAAAAAGTCCAATATTGCTTTGTATAAA
>NW_026057876.1:0-16000 GCF_023721935.1 Panthera uncia
GCTCTTTCCTCTTTTTAATGCTTTTGTCTTCATTTTTATTTTGTTTGATATTAATATTGCAACATCAGGGTTTTTAAATATTATTTTCCTTGTAGTCTTTTTATTTTCATCCTTTTGTTTTTACTATGTTTTAGAAATGTTTATGGAGGGAGGATTTTTTGTCCATCCACTTTGATAGTCTTTGTCTTTTAACATGTGAGTTAAATCCATTTATATTTATTGTGAGTGATATATTTGGAATTTTTTTCTACCATTTCATTTAGTGTTTTCTGTTCACCATCTTCTTTTTTTTTTTTTTCTTCTTGGCCATCTGTTGGAGTCTGAAAGCGATTTGCATCCTGCCTTTCTCTGTTTTTGCTATTTTAGAGACCTACAGATTGCGTTATTATATTATTATTATTAATTTGGTAGTTACACTTACATTTTTTAACATCCTCATAACTATATACTGTTCTACAATGTTTATAGTTATTTAACATGCCTATTTTCTTTTCAAACTCATAGGAACCTACACAAGATTCTGAAGGAGTTCAGAACAAGTCTCCCTAAAATGTGTCACTTTGGCATGTTGACTATTTTAGCTGAAGGCAATAAAGGCACAGCAGACTCAAGAAATATTTTCCCCTCCTTTAAACTACCTAAAAGAATTTAGATAGGAGACCTGGTTACTAAGAGATAGTTTTTTTCATTCATTCATTCTTTTTTTTTTTTTTTTTACTGTTTATTCATTTTTGAGAGAGAGAGAGCATGAGCAAGGAAGCAGCAGAGAGAGGGAGACACAGAACTCAAAGCAGGCTCCAGACTTTGTGCTGTCAGCACAGAGACCTACACAGGGCTCAAACTCACAGATTGTGAGATCATGACCTGAGCCAAAGTCGGGTGCTTAACCGACTGAGCCACCCAGGTGCCCCAAGAGATAATTTTTTATCTGAAAGACTTATCTATAATGTAGGACAAACATCTAATTACCAAACAACTCCTCTTCATATTGTCCTATGAATCACCTTTCACCCCTTTGAAGCCCCAGCCCCGATCCCATTCCTTAGTTCAGGATAGCATATAAGCCCCAGTTGCCTCGCTTGTCCTTGGATCTCATATTTATATTCCCTGTAGGTGTGAAATTAAATGTTTTTCTCCTGTTAATCTCTCTAATTATTAGACCAGCCAGAGAATCTAGAATGGTAAAAGGAAATTTTTTTTCTCTCCCATAATTCTAAGAAAGCTTTATCTGAGAAAACATAGGAGAACATAAAGATGTTACATATGCTGGAAAACTTTTTTAGGTGACTCAAGAAGTTACTGCTGTGGTGCTAAAACATGGATGGGGAAGATTCATGTGAAGTATTTTAATAAAAACCTTCCATTGTTAAGAAAAATTATCCTGCACTTGGAAATAATAAGAAAGCAAGAAGAGAACCGTGTGTGTCCTTTCAATGTGGTAATGAAGCGTTGTTTAACAGGCCCACCCTAGGATTATTTAATTCTGTAAAAGAACTGACTTGTGTTTAACTTTGTATTTACTATGGATTAGAGTCCAGAGACTACGTGTTTACATGTAAATTTGTAGATTTTTGTTAGGGATAGGTGTAAATGATTATGTTCAATAGAAAAGATAATCCATTATTTAATTATCCTATAAAACATTAGCTTGTTTTATATCAAATTTAGAAATTCTATTTTAATGTTCTTTTTTTTTTTTCTGGGAATTACAAGTTCCTCAACTGCTCTTAGAACGAGCTTTACCATAGTACTGGTCCTTTCACCAATTAAAATAAAATCTTTGACACAGGTTCATTCTCTATTGGTAAGAGGGTTATATTTTTAACTTTTGGAAGTTTTTCTTTGACATCATCCTGTATGAGAATGAAAAAATAATAAATTAATATTTATATGATAGCTAAATAATGTGTCGAGTAGAAAGAGGGTGATTTCATCTTACTCTCTTAAAGTTTATATATTAATTTTTCTTTTTTTTTTTTATTTATTTATTTATTTTTTTTATTTATTTTTGGGACAGAGAGAGACAGAGCATGAATGGGGGAGGGGCAGAGAGAGAGGGAGACACAGAATCGGAAACAGGCTCCAGGCTCCGAGCCATCAGCCCAGAGCCTGACGCGGGGCTCGAACTCACGGACCGGGAGATCGTGACCTGGCTGAAGTCGGACGCTTAACCGACTGCGCCACCCAGGCGCCCCTATTAATTTTTCTTCTATTGGATATTTATGCTAAAAGCAGCTGGCTATTATGAGAAAAGAAAGTACAACCTAGGGGTTGTCAGAAATGAGGTCTGATGGGTTGATAAAGGCCAGGTATGCAGTGCTAAGCAGCTTGAACTTTTTCCTACGAGTGATGGGAACCACTGAAGTGTTTTAAGCTGGAGTAGTGTGATTTTTAACAGATGATTTGGTAGAAGTATTAAAAGCATGTAACACCAGTTGTGAGGGCCCAGGCAAGACCCAACGAGGGCCTGAGGGCTTAAACCAGAATAGTAATAATATAGATGGAGAAGTCAAGTCAAATTTAAAGTAAAATTTCAAAAATTGATAGCGACTGCATTTTGCACAGGCAAAAGAGAAGTCACGAATGACTCCTATGGTTCTGGCCTTGATGACTGGAAAAATGGAGATGCTATTAACTGAGATAGGGAACACAGAAGGTGGAGTAGGTTGGTAGTGGTGGGCTGCAGGGCCTATAATAGGAATGGTGGGGCTGACCAGCATTGCTCTTTTAAATAGTCGTTGCCCCTTTAAGATCCTGCCCTTCCCCCTTAACCCACCCAGGTCCCTGCTGGATTTTCTTGCCCTAATTTACAGTCAGCGCCAGAGCTTCTGAGCATGCGCTGAAGAAAGAGCTGGCCTAATTAAAGCTCTCCTGAGGCTCAAGGTATTGCATCTGTGGCTCTTAGCAAAGAGTTCCATTTTGAGAGCATATTTTCCCCATCGGACTATTCTTTTCTCATTTTTCTTTTTCTTAAGCCCTTTCCTCCCATAATTTTATAGTACCTGGATCTTTCTTTTAGCACTCAGGAGTAATGAGCATCTTGGGTTGTTGTTGTTGTTGTTGTTGTTTTTTAAATAATAAAAAATTAAAATAATGTTTAGAATAGGGTGTCTATCAAATACATACTGTTTGGGATCTGAGAAGAAAAAGGGTAAACTTTATCTGGTAAATTAGATAAAGCTTTGAAGCAAATAGACTTGATCATTATAACCTTTTTTTTAACATTATTATTATGAAAGCTGCACACCTAACCACTGTATCATGTCTTCTGCTTTATTGGCAATCTGATGTCCCAGAAGGTTACTGAAATTTGGTGTGCAAGATAACAGACTTCACATATGTCAAGTGTTGCTTCAGATCCTTGGCAATCAGTGTTGCAGACCCACCTAAATGTACCAAGAATTACCATCTTTTTTGAAAATCTGAAGAACATTTTTCCTTTTGCATAAACCTTCATGCTGTGCTAACCCTTCATTTTTAGTATTTCACAGCAACAAACTTTAATAAAGATAGCCAAAGTACAACTACCTCTGTCAACATTCAGTTGATAGAAACACAGCAAATACGTTGGGAATAGCCAGATCACAAGGAAGCCTTCCTCCTGGGAGGAAGGAGCACGAGGGCCAAGGGAAGAGAAGCAAAAAGAAAATGGAATTGGCAGTGAAAAGGACATGTCTCCATCGGTTGACTAAACTAACAACTCTCCCAAACTAACAACTCTCGTTCAAAAACCATCCGTGAGTCAGTGACAAACATATACTAAAATAAATCTAAATTAATGTGGAGAAATTGACCATTCCCATGTCTTAAACCTTAGCAATAAAACAAAAGAGGATGAATAGAGTGAGGTCTAAAATTAAGAAGGTTGTGGAAGAGGGATATGAAATATGAGGGAAATTAGCCATTAAGTATGTTTGAATTTAGGTAGTAGAGTGTTTTGCTTGCTAAGAGCCCAAGTTTCCATGCTGTCCCAAGAGGCACTAAGCTTAGATAGTAGGACATTCACTGAATCCAACAAATTCATTCTTGAGTGCTCAATTTTAATGGAAATGTCCATATTGTTGTGCCTGTGGTTGCTACTATTCCTTCCATGGGAGTTCTCCATCAAGGGAATACAGACCAAAATGATGAATTTGCTTTCCGCATGGGGTGGATACACTGGGACTGCATTCAGTAGGATGGATGAAAATTTACCCTCTACCAGACAAATGCTTCCAAGTTGCCCAGGATTAAAAATCTGGAGGCCATGGGAACTGTCTAAACCACCTTTGCTGTTGAGTATTGCATAAAACTGATGATAACCTGCATATCGAGAATTCTAGCTGCAACTGGGCCTTCCAGTTAAAACGAGCAATTGACATTGCTTTCAGAAAATAGGAAGTCAAAGTAGACTTCAGAGAACCAAGTGTGACACACTTGATCTACTCAATCTCAGGAGAGGTCATCAATCCTAAACCATTCTGAAAATGCAAGTATTAGGTTCATTCAGCAAGCTGGCTTGAGCAACTCCTCCCTACTGGGCATTGTTGTAGGTGTGAGGAATGAGGCATTAAACCATCGGAGCCTCTCCCTCTCCCTGGATGCTTGCATTACAGAGAAGACTTCCTTCTTGGCTGCAGTTCTGGATGGCACGGGTGGAGGAGGAGTTGGCAACTATGGAAATTGCACACTTGCTGCATTATCTGAAGTGAAATCAACCCCAAATCCAAACATAACAATGTGAACCAATTAGAACATAAACAAAGCTTTACAATCCAGCCCATCTTCTCCAGTCTATCATTCAGCCTATGGGCTCTTGTCCCTGTGTTTATCTGCTTTAAAAAGAACGTAGCCGGGGCGCCTGGGTGGCGCAGTCGGTTAAGCGTCCGACTTCAGCCAGGTCACGATCTCGCGGTCCGTGAGTTCGAGCCCCGCGTCAGGCTCTGGGCTGATGGCTCGGAGCCTGGAGCCTGCTTCCGATTCTGTGTCTCCCTCTCTCTCTGCCCCTCCCCCGTTCATGCTCTGTCTCTCTCTGTCCCAAAAATAAAAATTAAAAACGTTGAAAAAAAAAAATTAAAAAAAAAAAAAAAGAACGTAGCCAAGGGCACCTGGTTGGCTTAGTCAGTTGAGCATCCGATCTTGGTTCAGGTCATGATCTCATGGTTCATGAGTTCAAGTCCCACATCGGGCTCTTAAAAAAAAAAAGAGGGGCGCCTGGGTGGCGCAGTCGGTTAAGCGTCCGACTTCAGCCAGGTCACGATCTCGCGGTCCGTGAGTTCGAGCTCCGCGTCAGGCTCTGGGCTGATGGCTCGGAGCCTGGAGCCTGTTTCCGATTCTGTGTCTCCCTCTCTCTCTGCCCCTCCCCCGTTCATGCTCTGTCTCTCTCTGTCCCAAAAATAAATAAAAAACGTTGAAAAAAAAATTAAAAAAAAAAAAAAAAAGAAAAAGAACGTAACCAAATCTTGTTATCTCCCAATAGTGAAAGTCACGTAGTGGAAAGTTGCAATAATTCACAAATTCACAAAAAGAATCTGCATGATCTTCGGAACGAAATGAATCCCTGGTTTACTGGCACACAGCTATTCTGAGCCAAAAGATCATAATGCATTTGAAAGAATATAAACTCCTCTTCCTCAGTCTTCATTTGCATGAGAAGAGTATCTTATCCTTAGCCAAACAGAGCAAATCAGGTCCTCCAGTCAATTACCTATTCTAGCACAAGATTTTGAATATTATCGGTTTCATTTTCCACTCCTACCAGGGCTTGAGATGCATCCTTCACCATTTTTTTTTTTTTTTTTTTTGTCATGTGGCCTTTTGCAAATCTAATGGAAGTGAATGGTTTTTCTCAAGAAAATGAGGGTGCACTCATACACATACTTTGAACATTGGTTTTTTTTCAAATCACTGAATCCAACCCCGACATGATAGATATGATGAATTAGGGCTACCAGAGGTTAGATAATACGTTTAAAATGATTAAGGAACATAGCGAAAGTCCACAGTTGGTAGAGCAGTGGATGAAAACCAAGTTCTCAAAAGTTTGGGCCTTTTTGTTTTTTAAAAGTACCAGAGACCCCTCTCGGATTATAGGCCCATCTCTAAACAATGTTTTTCTCGCGTGGAAATATTAATATAGAACAACATTATCTTTGTAACATATTTGCACTCTGATTCCTTTGTAAACAAGAGTAAATGTGCCCCCAGACCCACAATGATTTTAAGGTTGGGGCTTTAGCTGAATAGGGCCTTCCCTGCCTGTCTCCCAAGCGAGAGACTCTAGTTGGGCATATGTGATAACTCAGCCCCATGATTGCAGCCACACACACACACACACACACACACACACAGAAGAGTTCTCATCTGTTGTGTTGGAAGCTGAAGAATGGAGTAGTGTTGTAGTTTTCCTTTGTGGATTATTCCTTCCTCAACAGCCATTCTGCTTTTGACCTGAAAAACTGGGCCACAGAGATCCTGCACCATCAGGCATGTTTCTTATTGGGCTGTGAATGTCTGGCATATGGCTAATTACAATTTACACCTCCTGAAGTCTTCTGACAATCCACTAAAGGCTGTTGTGTCTCTTTGGTTTACTGTTCGGGGCACTTTTTGCAGACAAAGCAGCAAACGGTTCTTTGGGAGGTAATTTATTTTTAAGTTTTCACGTATTTATTATTTGAGAGAGTGTGTGTGTGTGCACGCACGCGTGTAAGAGCTGGAAAGGGCAGAGAGAGAAAGGGAGAGAGGGAACCCAAGCAGGCACAGTGCTATCAGTGCAGAGCCCAACTCGGGGCTGGATCTCACGAACCATGAGATTGTGACCTGAGCTGAAACCAAGTGTCGGACACAATCGACTGAGCCACCCAGGCGCCCCTTGGCGGTACGTTTTAATTTCAGTTGATGACGGAAGATGATGACTTCTGTCTGGGTTGTTAATGGTGTGTTCTCAGCCTGGTCTGTTAAGTGCCTATGTCTCTACTGATGTGTCATTGTCATTACAGTGTCCTGGTGACCAGCTTTCCTCTTCTTCTGTCTTCCTCTCAGACCTGTCCATGGGGGGTAAAATGAAGATGTAATATAAGTGAAAGAAGGCAGGAGTTTAGAAGCAAAATGTCTATGGCATAAAATAAAACAATACAAATGATAAGAGAGATATCTGCATAAAGATACCTGAGTTGTTTTGAGTTTATGTTTTTATTTTTTTAGTTTATATTCATTTTGAGAGAGAGTGTGTGCATGTGAGAGAGTGGGGGAAGGGCAGAGAGAGGAAGGGAGGGGGAGAGAGAATCCCAAGCAAGGTTCCGACGAAGGCTCAATCCCACAAGCTATGAGATCATGACCTGAGCTGAAACCAAGAGTTAAATGCTTAACCGACTGGGCCACCCAGGCGCCCCTTATTTTTTATTTTTATCCCTGTTTTTTCCTGCTGCATGTTTGTGGGAGAAAAACATGCTCTGTTGCAAGGAGATGGGTATCTCTTTGAACAACACGTAATGGAAAGATATGTCCTCAAAGTTAATTTAGTTTTTAATTTGTGGGATATGAAAATACAAGCTGATAACTAGACATCACTTAAGCAGAGAGGTTTCCTCTTCAGTGGAGTGGCTGGCAGAGGGAGGAGGCATTCTGATGGAGATGTTCTATTTGAAGCTGGATGTAGAAGGCCAGGATGGATTTAGTCCCAGGGCTCTCTTCTGGCCCTGCCAACAGGTGACCAGCTGGCACCAGATATAAGCATGACAGCTTGGTGCACTCAACTGAGCCCCCCGTTTCTATTTTCCCTCATCCAGGGAATAGCTAAAAACACGATCTCTAATTCCCTTACTGGCATGGGGCAGTACAGAAATAAATGAGTTTTCAGTTAAAGATTTGAAATAAAAATATGGCCAACCAGTTAGAATTTTAAAGTTGAAGCTTTGATACTCGCGTTTTAGGAACTGAGCGATCTATGAACCAAAGTAATGTGGGGCCCATCCATTCTCTACCATAGAACACACTTGAAAAGGCTGATGACATGAGAGATTGAAAATTGAACATTTGAAATTTCAGCTTTGATGGCAATGTTTATGGGATGAGTATCTTTCTTTTTTTTTAAGTTTATTTATTTTTGACACAGAGAGAGAGCAGGGGAGGGGCAGAGAGAGAGGGAGAGAGAGAATCCCAAGCAGGCTCCACGTTGTCAGCACAGAGCCCAGTGCAGGGCTCAATGCCACGAACCATGAGATGACCACCTGGGCCGAAACCAAGAGTCGGACACTTCACCGACTGAGCCACCCACGTGCCCCGGGATGAATATCTTCCTGAGAGGCCCACATCTCCTTGATGGGGATGCAGAGCTAGGAGAGAAGATTCAGCCCTTCTCCCTTTCCCCTAAATTGCCTGATTTGACCTAGAATCAGCATAACCACAATAAAGACTCA
This sequence comes from Panthera uncia, assembly GCF_023721935.1. Taxonomy (NCBI): domain Eukaryota; kingdom Metazoa; phylum Chordata; class Mammalia; order Carnivora; family Felidae; genus Panthera; species Panthera uncia. The sequence goes on from NW_026057876.1 coordinate 8,400, forward strand.
CAAGTATTTCAAATGAGCTCTTGAACATTGATGTTTTCCTTTTCTTTAATCTCTCTTTTAAATGTTAAGGGTGTACCTTAAAAAAAAAAAATGCCCTTAAAGCTCCCAAAGGATGGTTAAAAGGAGGGAAAACAAACAAGGAAAAAAGATAATACGGCCAGCAATTACCAAGAGCTCTGCGGTAATAGGCTCAGAACTGTTAGACCTCAGGTTCAGATGGGCCATGAGGCAAGCACACCCGAGACGCGTGCAACCTGGTGGTCCTTTCTGCCCTAGCCACCCGCTCTGTGCTCAGGGACCAGGAAGTCCTACACCTTCCACAAACAATGTCAACTCTGTGCAAAAGCGCACTGGAGCTCTGTCACAGTCATGCCCGTCTGCCGGCTTCCGCAGCACCTGCAAGGTCATTTTAAACTTCCTTCATTATATACGGTATGTTCCCCAAGATAGTTCTAAAATTCTTCCATACCGAAAACCAAAGTAGAAATTTACATGAAACAACATCTTTTATAGAAACGGGCCACAGGGATAGTTACAGCTTGGGGGGGGGGGGGGGGAAGTTTTCTGAAAAAGAAATCCTGATATGATTGTTTATATGTTCATTTTTTATATCTTCCACTTCTCATTACGTGTATGTCTTCCTTTGGACTCATGGGCATATTTATAATAACTTTTGAAGTCCTTGTCTGCTAATCTGCCAGTTCTGTTGTCTCTTCCGTTCTGGGTTTGTTGGCATTGATTGATTTTTTTTTTTCTTCTTCCTGATTATCGGTCCCAATTTTCTGCTGTTCCTATATAGTAGTTTTTTATTGGATTCTAGAAATTGTGAATGTTTGTTATTGAGCACTGGAGTTTGTCTTAGTTCAAGCGTATTAGATTTTATTCTAGCAGGCCGTTAATCTGTTTGTGCATCGGCTGGACATTTTGAAGCTTTTTTGGAGTGAGTTTGGGGCAGCCTTCACTACAGGGCTAATTTAGTCCTCCTGCAAAAGCGTGACTCCTCTGAAGCATCTAGTGACTACGTCAGGTGTTCACTGTAATCTCTTCACACCAGTTTGGCTTTTGCCTTTTCTGTACCCTGGAATTGTTTTTAATGGGAACACAATAACTTTTTTTTTTTTTTAGAGAGAGAGAGAGAGAGAGAGAGAGAGAGAGAGAGAGTACTAGTGGAGGAAAGGGGGAGAGGGAGAGAGAGAGAATCTTTTCTTATATAAAATGTATTTATGTATTTTGAGAGAGAGAGAGAGAGAGAGAGAGAGAATGAGCAGGGGAGGAGCAGAGAGAGGGGGAGAGAGAGAATCCCAAGCAGGCTCTGCATTGTTGGCACAGAAACCAATGCAAGGCTTGAATGAACCATGAGATCATGACCTGAACTGAAGTCAGATACTTGACCCTGTGCCACCCAGGTGCCCCAAGAGAGAGAATCTTTTTTTTTTAATGCTTATTTATTTATTTTGAGAAAGAGAGAGAGAGAAGGGGGCAGAGAGAGGGGGAGAGAGAGAATCCCAAGCAGCCTCTGTGAGATCACGACTTGAGCCAAAACCAAGAGTTGGCTGCTTAACCGACTGAGCCACCCAGGCGTTCCCCCAAGAGAGAGAATCTCAAGCGGGCTCCACGCTCAGCATAGAGCCTGACACAGGGCTCGATCCCATGACCCTGGGCTCAAGACCTGAGCCGAAATCAAGAGTCAGATGCTCAACCAACCGAGCCACCCAGGTGCCCTGAACACTAATAACTTTTACATCCAAAGGATACTTTCCAGTTTTCCACTTACCTGACCTCTTGGTGGTGGGCATTTAATGCTGTTAGCCACTTCCACCTTCTCGAGACACTCTCTTCTTGAGACTTTGGTGCACTCTCTCTTTTTTCGGGGGATCTCACGCTGTGCCATGGCTTCCACTCCCATCTATTTTACAGTGAAAGAAACTCAATGTGTATGTGTGTTTTCTTCATCCTGGACTTTTCCCACGCTTCAGACTCCCCATTACCAACCCCGTCCTCAATATCTCTTCTTGAATATTACAAACACCTTATGTACTAAAGTGACCCCATGATTCCAGCCCACTGCCCCACACCTGCTTCTCTTCCAACATTCTGTCTCATTAAAAAGGCACTACCCAGTTTCTCATGCAAAAAAAAAAAAAAAAAAAAAATCTGAGTCATTCCTATAGCCTCACCCTTGATGTATATGAATATCAAATATAATCATTTTTTTTTCCTACTAGAGATCTGTTGAATCAGTCTCCCAAGATCCAACAAGAAACTGTTGGTCCTGCACACCATGTGTGGTTCTAGAGCAGAAGAGAGAGACGCAGAATATTAATATAGCAGGGTTGAAATAGCCTCAGAGTGTTGTCCACAGCCAGATTGTTTTGGAAGAAGCAGAATATTTTCTGTACCCTTGGAGAACAGATTAGACATGGTGTAGGGAAGAGGAGACCTGAGAAAGTTTCAAGACGGAGCAAAGAGGGTGCAGCAGAAGCCTGGGTGATGGGACCATAAAAACATCAGTAGACTCCACAGCAGAACATGAACAAGGAGACCAGACCATTCACTCACCTTGTATAAGATCTCAGCATACCTTCCTCCCCAAATTCAGATCAATATCAAGGAGGCGGAAAGATCCCCAAATGGCCTGAAATCAGATTTCCAGCTTCCAGAAGAATGGGAGCTTGGAACTAAAATTAATTTCACGTATATACAAAATAATATTCTACTTCTTGGCAAAGGAATAAAACTCACACCCAGCATATGGACAACATCACTGATATAGACTTGATGTTTAACCTAAATTATGAATAAGTGTAAATGCAAAGATTAAGCAGGCTCTGTGATCAGCCAGTCTTCATCACCACCTCATCATCACCATCCAAGCTGCTGTCATCTCTTGCCTGAACACCAATAATCACCTCCTTCATATTCTCTCACCCAAATTCTTGCTTCCCTCCAATCTTATTCTGCACCAAACCAGGAGTGATCTTTTTGGTATACAAACCTGATCCTATCACTCCCCTTCTTCCTCTTCTTTTTAATATAATTTATTGTCAAGTTGGCTAAAATACAGTGTATACAGTGTGCTCTTGGCTTCGGGAGTAGATTCCCAGGATTCATCACTTAAATACAACACCCAGTGCTCATCCCAACAAGTGCCCTCCTCAATGCCCATCACCTATTTTCCCCTCTCGTCTGCTCTCCCCCCACTCCCCCATCAACCCTCAGTTTGTTCTCTGTATTTAAGAGTCTCTTATGGTTTGCCTCCTTCCCTCTTTGTTTGCAACTATATTTTCCCCTTCCCTTCCCCCATGGTCTTCTGTTAAGTTTCTCAAGCTCCTCATATGGTGAAAAAGTATGATATCTATCTTTCTCTGATGGACTTATTTCACTTAGCATAATACCCTCCAGTTCCAACCATGTTGTTGCAAATGGCAGGATTTCATTCTTTCCCACTGTCAAGTAGTATTCCATTGTATATATAAACCACACCTTCTTTATCCATTCATCAGTTGATAGACATTTAGGCTATCTCCATAATTTGGCTATTGTTGATAGCACTGCTATAAACAGTGGGGTACACGTGCCCCTATGCATCAGCACTCCTGTATCCTTTGGATAAATTCCTAGTAGTGCTATTGCTGGGTCATAGGGTAGTTTTATTTTATTTTATTTTTTTTTAACGTTTTTAATTTATTTTTGGGACAGAGAGAGACAGAGCATGAGCGGGGGAGGGGCAGAGAGAGAGGGAGACACAGAATCGGAAACAGGCTCCAGGCTCCGAGCCACCAGCCCAGAGCCTGACGCGGGGCTCGAACTCACGGACCGCGAGATCGTGACCTGGCTGAAGTCGGACGCTTAACCGACTGCGCCACCCAGGCGCCCCAGTTTTATTTTTAATTTACTGAGGAACCTCCATACTGTTTTCCAGAGTGGCTGCATCACTTTGCATTTCCAACAGTGCAAGAGGGTTCCCATTCTCCACATTCTCACCAGCATCTGTTGTTTCCAGAGTTGTTAATTTTAGCCACTCTGACTGGTGTGAGGTGGTATCTCAATGTGGTTTTGATTTCTATTCCCCTGATGATGAGTGACGTTGAGCATCTTTTCATGTGTCTGTTGGTCATCTGGATGTCTTCTTTGGAAAAGTGTCTATTCATGTCTTCTGCCCATTTCTTCACTGATTATTTGTTTTTTGGGTGTTGACTTTGGTAAGTTCTTTATAGACTTTGGATACTAACCCTTTATCCGGTATGTCATTTGCAAATATCTTCTCCCATTCTGTCTGTTGCCTTTTAGTTTTGTTGATTGTTTCCTTTGCAGTGCAGAAGCTTTTTATCTTGATGAGGTCACCCGTAGCACTCTCACTCCCCTGCTAATAGCTTCTTTTTGTTCTTAATGTGGAGTCCCTATCCATTAACCAGGGCCTTTCAGACCCTGCGCTGTCTTGATAGTTACTCCTCCAGGCCTCTTTCCTTCATTCTGGCACACTAGACTTCTCCCAGCTCCTCTGGGGTGCTAATTCCAGGGGCCTCCCTCTGCCTGGAATGTGCCTCCTCGGTCCCCCCCCCGCCATACACACCCCAACTTGACCAACCTCCATTCATCCTTCAGTTCCTGGCTCCAGAGCCACTCCTCCCAGAAGCCTTCTTCCTTCTCCCAGGTCGGTCTGGGGACTTCTGGAGCCACTCGCATTTGCTCTCTGCCATTTCACCTCGTCGTGCTTTACCGCCACTGTGCTCCACAAGGGCAGGGCCAGGGTCTCCTACCCTCGATACCCAGGGCATACACTGCACCCCAGATGGGGACCCTCCAGCACCAGAGGGGCTGGAAGAAATGCTGGATGCAGGAAAGCGTTCCAGAAAGCTAATTCCCACCAAAGTGTTAACTGATAATGTGTTCAAATGCTGGTGTAAAGGACATGCTGATAAATCTAAAGGAGCGTGTCCTTCCTGGTAAAACTTTGACTGTTGGCATATTTCTGAGCTAGGCCATCTTCACTTCCAGGCTGTTCACTAGGAGAAAAGGCGACAAGGACTCTACCATTACCCATGAATCCCTAGGTCATCACCCCCCTCCCTGCCTCTCTAACCCGCCTCTCCTCCCACTGTGTGCTCTGCCCAGAGGGATTTTCTTTCTGTTTCTGGAACACACTAAGCTCCCGCCCCACCTGGGTCCTCGAGTGCCATCTCTCTGCGGGATGCTCTTAACCAGGTGAGGTGAGGTCCTGAACCACTGGCTAAGAGAGGCCGGCTCTGCTATTCCCTGCCGCTGCACTCTGTCTGCATCACAGCATTTGACCGCAGGCGGTAATTTAATGCATTTCTGTATTTACTTGCTTCAACCCATGTTCTTTACTAATCTGTAAGTAAAGGCAGGGAGTACATGTGCCTTGTACACTGTTGTTCCACGAGGGTCTAGCACAGTGCCTCGGACAAAGTGGGCACTCAGTAAGTATTTGTTGAATAAAAGAACTGATAGCTATAGCAAACCATGAGCTGACAGTTACATTTATTAGCTATCATACCAGACATGGCTTGACAAGGAAAATCGGAATGTTTTTGTTAAGGCTATGGAGGTTTGGCAAGTCAGACATAAAAGTTAACTCTGAGGTTGCATTTGGATGGTTCCCTGAACTGGAGGGGGGGGGGAGGTATTGGGAGGGGGAGAGCAAGGGATGGGGAACCCCAGGCTGGGGAAATGGGGTGAGAGAAGACGAGGGACAAAATGCCCCTTGGAGCATTTACCCTTTGATTTGCGTTCTCCCAAAACCTTTACCTTAGAGATTTCTATTTTCCAGGTGTTAAGCCTATAAAACTGAATGTGATTGAAAGGAAAAAATATTCAACCTCTACGTTAATTTTGTGAAGTCATGGAGCCCTGTTTTATTTTTTGTTAATGTTTATTTATTTTTTTTAGAGAGAGAGAGATAGCGAACGGAGGAGGGGCAAAGAGAGAGAGGGAGACACAGAATCCAAAGCAGGCTCCAGGCTCTGAGCGGTCAGCACAGAGCCTGACATGGGGGTCGAACTCATGAACCATGAGTTCATGACTTGAGCTGAAGTCAGACACTCAACTGACTGAGCCACCCAGGTGCCCCAGGAGTCCTGTTTTAATTTCCCATTGGTGCTATAACAAACTGTCACAAGTATAGTGGCTGAAAGGCAACAGCAATTTACTCTCTTGAGTCCTAGAAGCCAGAAGCCTGAAAGAATCTATGGGGCTAAACTCAAGGTGTCGGCAGCCTCCTTCTTGGAGCCTCCAGGGGAGAATCTGTTCCCAGCCCCTTCCAGCTCCCAGTGGCTGCCGCAATACTTGGCTTGTGATACATCACTCCAATCTCTGCTTCCTGTTCATGTTACCTTTTCTGTGGTCAAGTCTCCCTCTCCCTCCCTCTTGTAAGGACACATGTGATTACGTTTAGGGCCCACCTGGATTACCCAGGGTCCTCTTCCTATATTACAGATAATCTTTCTCTATCAGGATCCCTAATTTAATCACATCTACAAGGTCTCTCTTTTGATATAAGGCAGCATTCACAGGTTGCAGGGATTAGGGTGTGGATGGCGTCTTTGAGGGCCATCACTCAGCCTACCATGGGTCCATTTCAACTTTGAATTTCTATTGGACTGCCTCTTTAAGAAAAAAAAAGCCAGGTGCTCTATTTGCTGGGTTTGGGGTTTGTTTTTGGAACTCAACAGGTTCTTTATACATTTTTTATTCTTCGGGGCTCTAGCAATTTTCAATGCTAATCAAACTTCGGTTCTAAGTGGTAGAACCACTTAGACCAAAACTTTGTTTTTATAAGGAAGAGCAAGTGAATCATAACCCCAAAACACAACTGCAGTTTTGTTTCCCATCAGGCATCTCTTTTGAAAGGCCCCTCTAGGGAAGCTAAGCTGAAATAAAGATTTATCTGATTAAAGATTTGTTTTAGAGATGTCAGAAAATAAAACACCCAGAGATTTCTGGTCAGCAAAGGGCTGAGCGACATATTTTCACGTTTCTGATCTTAGCAGACCCAGTGTCCCGTAACTCGGTGAGGGAGAAATTCGCTGCTGGGGGTTATAGGCTGTTCTGCATTCAGAGCCTGAGTCGGGAGCCTGGAGCTGCTCTTTGAAGGAGACTCTAGTCTCAGGCCAGCAGGGAGGAAGGTGCTTCTAGAAAGAACCTCAGCCTTCTCAGCTCAGTCGCAATGGGCAGGTGTTCAGTATTTTCAGAGCAGGGCGGTGCGATGGAAATATGACGTAAGGGTTATATTTAAATACGCAATTTCAATTTTTCCTGTGGCCGCCTTAAAAAAGCAAAAGAACAAGTGAAATTAAATTTAATGATAGTTTAATACATCCAAAATATTATTTCAACATGAAACAATAAGATAATTATTGAGGGATTTGTACCTTCATTTTGAATGTTTTCATAGTAAGTCATGATTCTGGGGTGTGAGTTACACCTCCAGTGCATCTCACGTTGGCCCAGCCTTGGTTCAAGTGCTCCATAGCCACAGGTGCCTAGTGGCCACCGTACTAGCCTTTGGGGTGACTAATAAAACTTTACTTGGCTTCTAGTGGTACTTCACCATTATAGATGCACTCCTTTACTCTTTTTTT